>NW_026018508.1:3946528-3976010 GCF_020466585.1 Dendroctonus ponderosae
AAGAGCCAGACATATTTTGTTAATAAAAGTTAGGTCAAATCGTCTTCTTTTGGTCCAAATAATATCGCAGTACCCTTTTGATCATGAGCTACGGGACACCCTGTACAATCGTTTTCGTTAGAAATAGTAGTAAGAATATAGGTAATATCAAAAAGTATCACTTCAGTTCAAGGTAAACCAAATATGCCGTTGGCGAACTACTGGCGCCTTGATAATGCTGATGAGCTTCTATACGTCCCTACTTTTGTAAGCTAAACTCTTTTAAATCTATTGTCGTGTCGTTTACAGTCAACAATGCTAAGATTAAATAAGTGTTTATTGTAATTTAAGTTAAATTAAAATTAAACAATTATCAACTTTTCAACGTTTTTTTCTGTAAATCTATTAGCTTTTAATTATTTCGGCACAATTATCTGTAACAGTGACTTTTGTAAATGCTTAGATACAACGAACTGAGATTAACTGCGCCAGACAGTCGCTTAGGGAACATTATATTGTTTGTATCTCGTTCCACATAACTGGAAAAATTCCAAAAAAACCTAATATATAGTCAATTAAAGTGTTTTGCGACCGGAGGCGGCAAGTTTGCCTAGGTTTACGACTGTTTGGCAGCGATTCTATTCCAGAACAGCGGGAAAATTGCCTGTGCCAATTAATATCTGCGAATGTGGATGGAAATCAACGTTCTATTAAAAAGCTATTTCGTAGCCAAAAGAACTAATTCTGTTAAGGGTTGATATTGGAGGTTTTTTAGGTGAAAGTTATTTAAAGTTTAGTATTACATTCACACTAACATATTAAAAAGTGGATGCATGTAACTATGGAAAAATATTGTCCTTGAATTTCCAATAAATTCTTAGCCATTTCTCCAAAAATGCATATAATTTCAGGCTTTTGGTTTTTTAAAGTAACGTTAACAATATATGTGAACTGCGATCCATCGGATGATATTTTTAACAATTTTTTTATATTATCTATATTATATACATGATTATAAAATATGTACATATATTACATACATATCTGATTATTTTCTATACGTATATTATATAAATGATATTAGAGGGATGGACTGAACATTTATAGCTGATCAACATAATTCAGTTTTTATTACATATCATGAAAATTTAATCCAACACTTTCCAACCGCAACTGAGTTATATGTATTTTTACGCCGCTTTTACGCATTTTTAAATAATCACAGTTTTAACACATGGAAATGTGAATTAATGGAAACCCCTTGGGGTAATAAATTAAATATTACTACTAACAGTTACCAGAAGAACGGGCTATTTTGAAACCGAAGATAAAACTTGACTGCACAGTTGTCGATACAAAAAGGAACGTTAATGGCAATAATTATACTTGCATAAAATATGAACGGCATATAAGAGCATCTTAAAAGGGCAAGCAATAAAATGTAATCTGGTTTGTTTTATTCATGAGCACGGCAACATTTTTGTTAACTATCTTTCAATTTAAGTTATGCTAGGGTATTATTTAAATCAAAGAAAGAATGCACTAAATAATACTTTAAAATTAAAGTGTTGCAAATATGTTTTATCATGTCAAACACATAACAGTAATATGTTTATGCCTGTGAAGCTCTACTAATTTCTATTGTATTTTACGTTACATTGGGTTTCATCTAATTGATGAAGTTTAAATAACTATGGTGTGCAGTGAGAAATCTGCTAATAAGGGAAGGAAAAAAGCGAGAGTAAATAAATAAAAAAACTGAGTAGAACATGCTCAAGTTTCTCTCATATTAATTTTAGCAAAAACGTAACGACTGCCAATGGATGACTATTACAAGTTTTCAATATAATTAAGTTGAATTGAAATATCTGATATAAAATGCTTACACTTTGTTTTAGTTGGCGATTAACATAATTTCCGTCAAACAGTGTACATAATTTTGGTATATAAAAACAAACCCTGAAATTTATTATTTTCACGTTTACCGAGCAGAACTTTGGCATCAGATTAGTTTATATCCGACGAAAATAAAGCGAAAGATGAAACACGAAGATGCTTACTTGCCCTATTTGGCGTCTTAGTACCTAGAAAATACCTGGGAAGTATTTTCGGCAGCTCTTCAGTCTGCCTCTATTAAGGCCGGATAAGGTAAAAGTATAGTTAGACACGATAGTTGATTTATCGAATTTTTTGAAGAGCTGCTCGTTAGTACTAATTTGAAATATGTATTTCAATAACGCACGCGAGATTATCAGCATGCAAGCTGTAACAGCTATTTTAAAAGATATTTAATTGGACCGTGTATGTACAGGATGATTATGTCAAGGTAGACGATGTAGCAAGGACCAAATATTTCTATTTGGAGACGAACTCGAATAAAAAAAGTGCAGATTAGTTTTTCTTCATTTTAAATATTCGAGCTGGACGAGCTTATTAATTTTTGGTTTTTCCATAAAAAAAGATTGTTTTAAGAAACTTCGTAATTCGCATAAATGCACAAAAATTATGTTAAGAAATCTAGATGCCTTCAAATTAAATCAACATACTTATGCTTTATTGCGCAGACAATTTTAAATATATTTTGTGGACAAAGCGAATCACAAATAATCATAAGAAATATCAAACGAAGTAACATCTACTAAAAACGATACAGAACATAACACATACCATAATAATTCACATTACAATATTAGCATATACCATAATATTCACAAACAATAGAGGTGGAGCAAATAACCCAGAACTTATCATCCTAAACAAAGAAGTGCAAGTCTGTTTCTGCAAAATGAGTCGACCTAAATGATACCAATTTGCTTATCTCAAAGAATTGTTTTCTTCTTAAATTATCTATTGCGTTATTTATATTTATTATACTAACAACTCGTAAAGACTGTAAAAGCCAGATTTATTTTTTAATAGTTAAAATATATATCAGCGCTAATTCATTCAAGATCAATATATCACGTTTTTCATTGTTCTTTCTTGAAAAATCGGATTTTTTCAGTAGTCAAATTCACTAAAGCTTGCTGTTTCTAAATTACAATCCATACTTATTAATGCCAAATGATTGTTTTTCTTTTCAGTGTTTCCAGTTATATATTTTTCAAAGCGTTAAAACATAAATATCACACATTTTTTAAGTTATTTTGCTGGCTACCGCAATATTATTGCACTGTGCTATATAGAAAGTTATTCGTTGTATTGAGCCATCTGGAAACAATAATCGGTATGCCTAATTTGTAACTAGTATTTGGACCTTAAAGTGGAACTTCATACTTGTCATTAACGGGACCCATAATCATAAAGTATTGCTACGTACTTTGACTTGTAGACTTTGCCACAAGTGGAAAACTAGGCTAAAATAATGCAGATTTAATAAACTAGGATTTTATCATTATGCCAAATATATTTAAGTCTTATCATTAAAAATTACCTTTTTAAATTAGGTAATATTTTGACTCTTTGTATAGCAGTTTAACATTTTTCTATACTAACGAGAGCAGACAATATATCTCTTAATTTAAATTGTTCTGAAGAAGCATATACTTTATAATAAGTACTGAAAAATATCACTAATTAAATAAACTCATGTAAAATTCAAAAGACCACACAATTAAAACAACCCAATAAACATGTTTCCATTTAATGCAAGCCACAACAAAAGTTGGTGAAAATTTTATGTAAAAGTTGCTAATATTAAACACAAACGACTGCCACGAAGTTCGTTCCGCAGCCGAAAGGAATAACAATACCCAGTCTGGAAGTTGTTTATTATTTAGGGCACAAAAGTGAGCTTGTAGATAATTAATTCCAACCGAACGCATTTTTGAAGGTTATTGAATTTCTTATATGGGTTAATCTATTAAAAGCTTTTCGGAACAATGGCAAAACGGTACAGAATTTCCACGAAAGCTTTTTTGATCCAACCCTCATATTTTGTTTTAGGTCTATTAATTTCAATTTGAGAAATTAGGCAATAGATGTTTTCAATAAGCCATATGTGCAATAATATTGTGACCGGAACTTACAGTGTGGTTTTACTTTTTTGAACTGAAATATTTGATGAAAGGTGAACTGCAAAAAAGAATATTGCATTAAAATTTCCATTAGTTATACTGTTCATAAAGTTAATATTGAAAATCCCTTTTCCACAAATTCTCGTGTATCTAAGCATGATATATTTTTATTGGAATGTTGCTGCATCAAACATAATTAAAAATTGCATTTAAATAGTTCCGAAGTATATTCGGGAAGTAAAAAGGAAACTATAATATATTATATTGCAACACCTACGCAAAACTACTCCTTCAAGCAAAATTACCCGTTTTTTTTTAATTAATTCCTGCCATTTTTAGAACTAATATTGAACAATATGGAATTTGTCAAAGTTAAGCTGAAACTTATTTTATAAGAATGCATTATTCTTTCATTGTTTCTTCTATTTTGACTTAAGCTAATTCAAGCGATAGAAGACGTTGCGTTTTTTGGCATTTTGAAAGAACTTTTGTTCAGTTTAGTGCAGTAGAAAATTTAAAAAATTGTATAAAACTTTTGCATTATTCCAATCGGAAAAACACAGGCATTACATGATTGCACACGAAACAGGGAGACGATTAATTAATTCATCAAGAATTGATGCAAAAACCGACGCAATGAAAAAATAGCAACTTTTCGCTAAAATGTGAATCCATCTACTGCAGGGTTCGCAAACTGAAAAAATGTGAAGTTGCATCATATGTCACACACTTAAATCGAACATTTGCCTTCACCCGCTTTTCCCGATATGTTTAAATGTGCCTGGGTAGTAAATGTATCCTTCAGAAATAGAGTTTCTTTATCACTTTGCATTTTATTTTGAATATGGTAGGGACTCGAGCACTCCGAAACTTGTTTACACAAAACCTTTTCAGCAAATGCGGTCCCCACATTCAATAGGCCATTTTCCAACTTGAATTTCGTTGTACAATAACTTACCAACAATTTAACCCCGTTCGCATGGTTTATTCGTCTTACAACCTGAACCGAACGTAATTCACGTTTACAATTTTGGAGACAAGATGAGTAAACATTTGCGCGTAATTTCAAGTACTCTCATTAATTATCTGTTGATTTGCTGGTGGCCCGTAGGAGTAGGCCCGTGAAAATCCTCGTCTCGAATATTTACTTAGACTTTGACTTTCCAATTTCAGAGGGTTTGAACCACAATACAACGGTTTGTTCCTTTCTATGTTTAGATAGACTAATAATTATTAGCACTTTTGAAACAACTCTCTTGAAATAGCAAAGCAAACAAATGTGATGTGTGTTTTACGAAGAATGGAGCTAAAGGAAAAAAAATAATGTTTTCATTATTTGTAAATGATGGTCATTACTAATATATGTTAACGAAATCTTGCAAGTTTAAAAACACTCGAAAATTTTATATGAAAGTTGGATCCAATTGAAAGATGTTGAGAAGGAAAGTCAGATTTTCAAAATTGTTTCGCAACGATGAAGAGTAAATCAGTCAAAACGACCGAAAACGTTTGAATAACTGCCTCCATAGAACAAGTTGAAAATTTAGGTATTAGATAGATGGGACAGGTGTAACAAAACGTGGATGGAGATCAACTAGGTATGCGATTTTTTCGATGACTCTCATGATTTTGACAAAAATATATTTACTGACATAAACCTTCATGCTTTTGCATGAACTCGTGGATACTTCATTTTCATTATCAAAAATATTATTTTACTTCGAATGTGTTCATTTTATAATCCTGATTTACTTTTCTCATGTTAGTGAACCTTCCAGGAAGATAAATATTGATCAATCAGTTCAGTTAATAAATACACACACGAAATCGACATAACAAAACCATGAAAATTAGTAAATTTGCACTTATCCCCAGGAATTCCTCAATATTCTAACAAGGTATACTGCAAATGCTATGCGACTTGTAAGATTGCAGCTAAATGGAATATTACGAATATCCAATTTGTTCGAACATAATATCTTAATACATGGCGAGGTTTTCGCTTATTTAGTAGCCACTTAATTTAAGGCAATATTGTAATGTAATAAAATAAAGATATCAAATAAGATGCATGCAAATTTTCAAATAAGCATTTCGGCAAACCCAAATAAATTAACAAAATATTAAAACCACAAGGATGAGAACGAGAATATCAATCTTACTGATCGAATATCGATACAACGAATCGATCTTAGGAAGATCAACTGGATTTATATTTATTTTGCTCAGTTATTTCCGGAAGTGTGAAATAATGCCTACATAGACCTAATGTATTATTTCCCAATTCCCTGATTTGTCCAAAATAGATAACGGTTAACTTATACGTTGTCAACAGCCGCGTCCATTATGTCACCTTTGTGCCTCTTGAGAATGGCTAACACATACATTATTTGCTTATTAAATACGGATCCTGTTTACAGAGTGCCATATATAATCCGGAAGAGAATGGCACATCGGTTCATGGTCAAAATAATTATATTGCTGTAGACCCCATTGCAAATGGATACTATCGAGGGCGGAAAGTAGCAGTATTTAGACTATCGAAGTCGGTACATTGGGCATACAGATAGAAGATGCTGGGTATACCGACATTTTACGAAGTACATAATGGTAATAGCTTGAAACCAATTTGTCATATGTATAACAATAGATATGATCATTCGTATGCAATAAGAATTAATTTGAATAACATTATCGCTGGAGTGAACAAATGTTTTACGTTTTACAACAAGCAGTATTCAAAGTTCTCTTAACACTATAAAAACGTGAGATGCGACATGCGAAAATAATAGTCGGTCTACATTATTAACTTTCGCAACCTTGTGGCAGTACTCCGCTGAATTTGCGTTAGTTTCAGTCCTGCCAAGTATTCAAATAAAATATCAATTAAGTCAATGTATCTAGAAACTTCATAAAATAAACTTTATATTCAAATACACCGTTACATTAACAACGTGAATATTTCTACCTAAAGAAAAAACCATTTACAACCAAAGAGAATGCACGAAAGTGGGCTTATGTAATGGCAAAAATATGTACACATACGTTGTATACATAGCAAGTGTATGTGTCTCATTTAAAAATCTTCCCGCTGAAGCAAAGCACTAATTAGTACGAGAATTTACTTTTTTTAATGCAATTTTAATTTGCTTGATTCGTCTTGATACTTGAATGTAACCAGAACAATAAATTCTATAGCCAGTTACGCTCTACATCTTTTCATATATCACGGAAAAGCTAAGGGTCTCGTCTGAAACGAACCCTTAATGAATGGCAAAGTGCGAGGGCTATGGGATTAGGGTAGTTAAAAGGGAAAGAGAATAGTACAGAGTAACAGTAGTTAGTCCAGATGGTTATCTCGTACAAAGTACGCTTGCCTATATTGCCTAGGGCAAAGTTTTCACGCAGGGTCGCCAATTGTGTGCAAAAACTAAACTGGCACTTTCAAAGAAAATGATAAATGAATCGTTTGTTACATTTATGTCACCACTTACATTGTTAAAATGATTATATCTAATGATCCGAAAACCATCCAGAAATTTCAGTATTTTGAGCCCATACTTCTATAAATTTTTCTTATGAAGAATATATTACTTATAAAAGGAATATCAAACGGTATTAAAAATAATACAAAAAGAAAATAAACTTGGAAAGCATCGCTTGTATGTAAGTGAAGGGGTTCAAAAGTATTTTCAAATAAGTTTAAACGTGTTAACCGTATTGGATAATCGATTTCTATATAGAACTCAATAAGTCAACAGTCGAAGAAACTGTAAATGTGAGTACCTTCAAAAACTTGCTATTAAAGTTAGTAGGTACTTTTTGCTTCAAGTTTATCTTAGTTTAAGTTTCAATTCTAAATAGCATCAATTCCAAGAATCGACTTTGCATTTGAACAACCATTCACAAATGTCCTGCGTGTATTTGAAAACATATTAAATTTATTATAGAAAGTAATTACAATTAGAATTGCTCTATAAGCACCATGTTCCAAAGACCAATTTTATAGATTTTTAGTGTCAATATTTGAACATATTCCTATCATTTTCAACATGTATTTGCCTAGAAAACTTACCATTAGTTTATGTCAATCGAGCAATGGGAGACGTTTTATAAGCGACATATTTTATTAGTTTATGTGTAATTTTTACACGAATTCATCGGTTACAAAATTGTCTTTAACCTTTAAATCCTGGTATTCACATAAATATGAATGCTATCCGATATTCTAGTCAAAAATATTCTAATATTTAGCTTTGTTTTTGTTGAATTCGACTTTCACAAAAATTATTAATTTCCCATCAGTACTGTTATAAATTGATTTTATTGGACACCTGAATTATATTTTATTCAATTCCAGTATTCAGGTGTTTAATGAATATTGTCAGCCCGTTTCCCAAAAAGTAACTGTCAGGGAGTTTTATATGATTGATATGCATTATATGTAATTTACTTTTTATCAATATTATCATTTAATTCACTGGCCTTATTACTATTTACGTTTGGATCGTTGCAAATGCATTGTATGTAATCAGCACCACATGACGGAAGTTTATTGCCAAACATTTACCATACAAAAAGAACAGTTACACCTCTAATAACTTCAAGCCCATGAGTATACTGTTACTTACAAAATAAGATATGGTTTTCCAGTTTAAAGTTCATAAATTGATTTATAATGCAGTTACAATTTCCGTTAAGAGTTCCTTGCCTGTTAGTTCTAAAGTTTCTAATCGATTAGGAAATTTATTACGTTACTGATTGCAGTAATTAGGACATTCTATAGTTGGTATTGAAAACTTGAACCTATAATATATCACCGGCATCGAATTAATGATTGTTAAAGTTTCAGTAGTTTATATGTACCATAATAAATGTATAATATATAATGGTATAGCTTATGTTCAACTTAATTAAATTTTAAGGTTTTTTTGAAAATTATCTGCAGTATGGCTTTTATTTTTTGCCTTAACTTTTGACGATAAAGAGCTCATAGATAGAGAGTCTCAAATAAGAAACTATACCTGTTAGGTCACAAGAAAAGTTTAGCATGAATAGACAGCACTGTCGCAGCAGTAGACAATGTGAAAAAGTGTGTACTGTGTACTGTAATCAAAATTCCATAATGGTCAAAATCGTGTAAGGAAATGAAAATATTACGTTCTATGTAGATGGATCCACTCCACTATTGAATTTCTGCTGAGAATAAAACCCAAACTTAAGTACAGTAGTCTCCTACATTTTGAACTTAAATTAGTTTTGTAGAAGAAAGTGTCTCTTTTAAGCAACTTATTTAACATTTTCTAACATTGAGAATTTTTGAACCATTTTACCAATTTTTAACATTGGAACCATGAATACGTAAACGTTTCGGCCAAACTTTGTATTGTTATCTTCGATGGTACTAAAATAATAATTTCGAGATTTTTCAGAAATTCTCAAGTTTTGAGAGATTCCATGTAAAAATCCAAAGATGCACTCTGAAGGTAATATTTAGCACAACAAAAATATATTATATAAGGCATGTTCACAATCACATTGTTCTATGTTGAAATTTCCATACCTTAATACAATTTTGTTCATTAACTTGACTGATTTATTTTACTTTATTTAACAAGTAATGCCTTGAACTATAAATAACTGAAAAACAATGATAGAACTGCTCAAAAACTATCGGATGACTGAAGAATCATTCCTGCTGTGGGTCAGGACTTTATCAAATAAATAATGGTGATCCCAGCAGAAACAGCACTGCGTCTTAGTTAATTAGTATAATCGGCATAAGTGGCCTTATAATTCTACCTACTCAATAATATGTGTGTCTAATAATACACAGCTGTTTCACTGTAAGTACAATTGTTAATGGTGAATTCAACAAAGTCAAGTGGAACTCAAAATACCAGCAGATAACAGCTTTCTTTATAGATCATTGGCTTCGTAAAGTTTACAATAATTGTTTGCCTAATTATGGCAGACAATTTTCCAATAAAAGCGCTATTATTTTAAATTCGAACAAAACACTTGTTGTAGTTCTATTCATATATCATTTAAATATCCGCTTCGATTCCATGCACACAGAGTAAATCCCGTTTCCAATTACTTTGTGCAATAAATAAATCGAAATTAATGTCACTAGTGCAAAGTTCTACATTTAGCTGCTCGAAACGAATGGAGAGTTTGTGGTTTAGTTGCGTAGGAGTAGAATTAAAATAATGTGCAAAGTAAAATAGTAAAATGTAAGCAACTGTAAGGAGCTAAACTTCAAATTGTTGGAAAGCAACTAGAAATTGTTGGCAAAGGCAATTGGAGAATTTTGTATTTATAGTCAGTATATATATTTTGTATATGTATGTGACGCTTTCTTCTGGTGAGAAAAGTGACTAAAAATTTTCTAAGTATGCAGAAATGCAAATGTAAAATCAAATTATCTAAGTGAGTTTGAATTTTCCCGCAAATACGTCCGTACCCCGTAAAATAAATTAATGTTATCGTAGTTTAATTGCGAAATCAAGTGCATCAATTGGGTTAAATTAAAAACAAAACAATAATTTTGATACTACACCATATTTTCTGTACTTGCTAAAAATTGAAAAAAATGTTTCAGATAGATTTTAAACAATTTAAGAAGTACTCAACTATTTTCAAACACCTGATGTAAGAATGTTAATTATTTCCTTAGATTTTCATAATAAACCAGAATTTTCTTACGGATTTCTCAAGCACAACTCTATCTGTTTAGTATGCACTGAGGAATTACTTTTTCAGTATGACATACAAAGTACAACTACAACACATTTGAAAAACAGTTACAGAATTTTAAGCGCTATGATAAGGTGTCAAAATTCAATACGATTTCAGTAAAAGTAACTCAAAGAAAGAAAAATGCCATCCAACAGCTCTGGATTAATAATCGTTAAAAAAGTAGAATCTCGGGAAATCATGTAAGATTCGTCTTATTCAATTCATGTTTCGTATTTAAAGCTGGCACCCCTTGTCAGGACAGCTTAAAAAAACCCGCAGGATTTCATTTATCTTTTATAATTCCGTGCCATATTTCTTTTCTTTGTCCAAGCTATAATTAATTTTAGCGTTTTTCCACGGTTATAAAATAAAACGAAGCTCTGTACGGAGTAGAAAAATAACACACTGGCAGTTAAACGACCAAATTAAAAGAATTAAAATTCGCTGGCATACTTAAATTTAAGGCGACAAGTAATTTGTAAGGTATTAATTGTATAAATTAATCTTGAGACGGCAACGAAGCAACGCAGTACTCAAAAATGCCATTTAAGTTGCACTTCTAACGTTTTCAAACGGATAATGTTTCTTGCCGCGTCAGCAAACCCATAGAGGAATCGACAAATATTTGCATACTTTGGTAATAATTCTCCTTTGGTGGAATTGCAGTTACTTTGCTATGGTTTCCCTGAAATTCGGCCATTCCGCTACTTTGTGTGTATTCTCTGAAAGCTGTTCAAATCAAAGTTAAGTACTACATATTAAATGCCGGTTTGACTTATATTTGAATTTAACTCCCACACTACCTGAGCGATAAAAACAATAAGCTTTGGTTTAGTTTGTTAATTTATTTCACTTTGATAATTTAAACGAGCTTTAAATTCGGTAACAAGGAAAATCAGGAAATGATTAAATCGAATTTTGTGTGGTTTAATTTCTCGTAGACCAGCGTTGATCCACTGAATGATTTTGGTGCGGATCCAGAGATTGATCTTATTTGGCTGATGTACAAGCATGCATGTGAATCCAACAACACCAAATACAGAAGGTTATTTTGAATGATAAAATATAATCAGGTTCATTTTACACAGAATGTTTCAAAATTGATATTGGTTGCTTATCAGCCATTCATTTACTTTTCCTTCAGTTTACACATTTGTGGTAAAGCAAAATATTGCAAAATGACAATTTCTCTTTCATGCTTTGAAAATTAAATTAGGCTTTTTTATGAATTCAACTGAATTTTTTTCTCTGTTAAAATAATCCAAGGAGAATTATATCTAGAAGTGAGAATCGTGTAAATAATATACACACGATATCCAGACCTTGATAGGGCATGCTATTTTATAAAACTTAACATTGCAAGCAAAATGCCCAAGATTAGGACCCATAAGATTGATTGATTGAAGTTTAAAGAAATGTTTACTTCCTGCCACAGTTGAGCTAATTTTGTTCGGATCGCACTCATCAATGTAATTGGAAAGCCATATAAGAATAGACGTGGCACAAAGGAGTGATCCATTACATTTTATTTTATTGGATAAACGCTATAAATTGATACAAATAGCTGCATTTTGAAGTAAATGTATTGTAATTGACTAATCAATCACTTAAAGATAATCTACTAGTTTCAAAAATAGAACATGCACTAAAGCAGTATTATTTTAACATCAAATGTATAATGAAGGTAGTTTGTGTTTGCCTGCAATTGAACACCAATAGTGAACGCTAATATGCAGAACAAAGCAAGTAAAAATGTTTTCTTGTTTTTAACTAAGCATGCTGTTCAAGAAGCATTAATTTGGTGGAAAACAACTTGAAAACTCCCAGCACTGTAAAGGATTTATGTATATCGATGTATACACGATGTATTTACCCTCCCCAGCCCCAAAACATGCGATAAGAATACCCATACATCTTAGGTTTATGCGAAATGTCGAACTAAATAGATTTATCTACGCCACTTCCATAATTTACAGATTTTAGCGTACTCCCATTTTCAGGGTTGTGTACGAGATACAATAAGAAAAACTTTTATGAGGGATTATTTATATTTATGTTTGTTCGGCATGGGGGAAGCGTTACTGTAATATATCTGTTCGCCTTATAGATTACTTCCTATTAAAGTTGGAGCTAGAATAATATGTCTGGATTTCGATTGCCAATACAAAGCAAATGTCTTAAACGTTCTGCCAGTGCCGTTTGGCTCTGTAAGCACGTACAAAAAGTTTATTTGGCAATGCGCATTTGCGGTTTACCTGAAATTGACTTTGTGAAAAATTACAACAATCTTTTGGCATAATTAAGCACAGATTTATACTAAAACATCAATTGAAGCATGATGGCTCACTTTCTTAATCGAAGCGGATGAAGACATATTTTCACAAATTGCATCCATTTCAATTTATTTCTACAGTGATAAAAAATCCTATTGGAATTGTCAGCGGCGGTAGCCATTTGGTAAAATGTTCAAATACTAAAGCTTTCTGGGATGCAAATGTATTGACCTAGCAATATTCCTTCACAAATATGTCAGCTTTCTCCTAACAAGGGCTACCCCATTTGATAAAAACATTAAAATAGATTTGAAAAAAAAACTGGAAAAGTTTACAAACAAGTTAAAGTATTTTCTTTCCCTGGCTTGCTACAGACCAATTTTGAAACTGAGGGGTCCACTTCACTCCGACAAATTTAAATTGCTTTCGAAAGTTTTTTATGTCGCTATTATGCAAGAGGGATTATGGATGTTTTTTTAAATGCCGTAAAACTTTCCGAGATTTGTAATTTTATTGTGGGTTTTATTGTTCTGCGACTTGCTCAATTTCCAGTGGATATTAAAAAAGACACTGCTGCTGTTAGGCATGATTGGTCACCAAATTGTAATTATTTGTATGCAGATCTTTCGAAAGTCGTTTATAATGTCTGTTAAGCATTTTAGTTTTTGCCCGATTTGATTGTTTGGGATGAAGGCTGTGCGTTTAATTAAAATCATCATTTACAACCATGCTTTTATGAGGAGCATTCTGAACCGTGGACGCATAATCAATAGGTGTAAGACTGTCGAACGTATAATTATTGAGAAGAGAGGAAGTCCTAAAAGTAATAATCAGCACGGTCTGAACAGTAATTATATCTGAAGCAAGATCTTCAATCACCGTGATTATGAGTTAGCAGGTATTCTAGAATCAAAGCGCTTTTAGTTTAAGAAGGTCCGACTAGTCGGGACGCGATTTGTTGCTTGTTGCTTACCTAAATTGAGCCTGCTTGCAAAAATTAACAGCAACGATGCAAGCGTAGAGAACAAATTCATCAGAAGAGCAACGATGTATGCATATAAAAAGAAGACATAACCACCCCGCGTCATGCTTAAAATTAACATTTTCTAAATACCATCAACACAATACGATCATTTAGCGCCTGAACGTTCTTGTAAATTTACCAGGCGATAATATCCTATCTCTGAAAATAATTACCAACATTAGCCGATTAACTATGCTTGTCTGTTCGGTCATTATTCAGCGTAAACAAATCCTGACCTCGTTTTAAAAAGCTATGACTTATTCTATTTTTATTTAGAATGCCATTAGGAAATTCAATTACCGTGTCTAGATTTAATGCGTTTGAGTGATGTCTAATTTTTAAAGAAGGTTTTTGAACCTGATAACTGCAGTATAAATTACAACCATTTAGTTCCATTTTAGGTCAATCGATCGGAATCCAATTATGTTTTTCTGATATATCAGAATTGCGATCAAGATTTCAAGCTACCGGTTAGACGTGGAGACCAGTCTATTGTGATACTAATCTGGGGAGCATTTTACTATGCGAAAATAAGACGATTTGACTATTTAGATATGTAGAATGGAAAATTAATCCCGCAAAATATATCAAGTTTGCAAATTGAATTCACACGAGAATAAATTATTTATTTTCGATAATTCGAAGATTTACAGTAACAAGAGCTGAACAATATCAATTTTTACTTCATAGAAAATATTTGCCAATATCAGCCAGTCATTTGCCAATAGACTAAAATATTTGCCAGTCATTTGCCAATAGACTAAAATTATGCAGATCAGAAGGTTTGTATCTTAAAACATTCAATGTTGCAATTATTATTTTGAATGAATATTTCTAACTATGTAAACTTTAATTTACTAGAAAAACGAAGCGGTAAGTCTCTAATAATATCCATTAATATATTCATGTGACAGAGATCAACAGTATTCAAACCTGCAGTATCATAATTTAAATATATTTTTCACAAGAAGTCAACAGTTTTTATAAGGTTGTATTGAAACTAGCAGAAAATGTATTGTTATAACAGAACATTTTTAGAATATAAAAATATATAGAATATAATTCCGATGAGAAAACATTGCGAATTTAACCAAATTATTCCATAATGAATTATTTGAAATATATAGTCAAACCAAGTAAAACTACTATTTTTGTCGTTCTATCTGTGGAAAAAACGACAGACAAAGCTAGATTTTAAAACGTCTTTCAAAATAAAAATTTGTTTAAAAGTAAAACTGTGTACGTATAGCAAAATCAGAGCAATTATTCCTATTAAGCAAAAATATTAAATTACTGTAACGTCGGTGCACTGGGTACAAAAAGTGTTCAGTGTAAGGAGCAATACCAACTAAACTCATATTTTTTTTATTAAATTCACCATAAAGTAACCTTGAAGAAAATATTAGTATGCTAAAGGAGATCTTGAGATGTTTGAATAAATCGACGTCCCACCCGTAGTTATTGGTATCGTTCTCACACAGCTGACTAACATATTACATATGTAGAATGTTACAGGAATGGCTAATTGTTTTCGTAATGATAAAGCTCGCTTCGCAAAAGTCTGTTTTTACCGGGTTCGTTTGTACATAAGAGATGGCCTTCAACTTAGAAAGGCAGCTAAAATCAAGTCTTGATAAATGGACCTTCATTGAACGCAATTATTAATCAAATATCTTTCAATGAAACGAGTTTCCAATCTATTATTAGCAAGCGTCTTCCAACTGGTTTTCTTCGTCTTGAAAACGTAATTAATGGAATTTTATAAGTGCTCTCAATTACCATCTTTAGCTACGTCTCTCAATAAGCCCAGTTTCTAATGTTCATTTTATTTCATTTCAGGTGAGTTGTAACAGCAGATGCGTTTGCGCCGAATGAATGATGATCAGGTAGGATAGCAGTTTTCATTTTAAAATACGAAATTATGCATAGGTGAAAGAAGATTTTCGCTCTGTTTTTTTAAATAAATCGTAGGTAATATAAAGGAGCCAGTAAGGTTGCTTAAAAAGTGAAGGTTCAACATAAAAAAAAATAGAAAAAAATTTACACAAACATGAGTCAAGTATCGAGATCACATTTTAACAAGTATTTTTGTAACATTAAAACACTTTTTAATCATTTGTGGTCTCAATACTTTTTTCTTCCTCAAGACTCCCTCAACAAAAGAAAAACAGAAAAAGTGGGTTGTGTGCTCTTAAAGTAAAACAACACACCGTCAATAATTAATCACTTATCATCTGTCTAGCCAGTAGCAATTACATACCGCACTGGCAGCTATTGTTAGCAGAAAAAATCAAGAGATAACAGGAACGTTTAAATCCAAATTCTGCTAATCACCCCTCTCTTCAATGGATAATTGTTAATACAATGCAAGTTTAAAATAAAAAAAAACAGTTAGAAATTTAATTTTCACTTTACCCTATTATTCTTATTTGACATTAGTTATGTTCAAAGGTCATTTTTTTGCGAGGACTATTAAAATCCTTTTTGTGCTTTATGAACTGCTTATAAATCACGATCAATTTCGCCAACATTGGCAATTCAGAAATTCTTGTAAAAACGAATATTAAAACGAATTTTTTATCACGGAATATTTTTTTATTCTTTACATATGCGTGTTTAAAGTTGTTCCTTGCGAAAGTCGATTAAAATGACACTATACTTTGATAAAACACGAAACTAACCGTGAAACTAAATTAACAAAGAGAAACTACCGATAACAAATAAAATCCGAAATAATAAATTTTAAATAATTTGTGTGCGTTCGTTATAGTGCTAGCTATCTTTATTGCAACATCCTGCATTTGGAAAAGCCTCAATTTATAATAAGACATGTCGTGAACGAATTTATTTTTATTAGCAAATACTCTGCATATTTTTAAGAACCATCCAGATTTTGAAATATGGCGATGTTAACTAAATAACATCCATGTTTGTATAACGTGTCAATCAACACAAATGTATCGATTTTTCAGGCATTTTCATAGCTAATAACTACTTGTTAACTACACTGTGCGGAGCCAAAGACAAATGATTTTGACTTTAAAAATACATCCAAGCAACTCAATAAATAGAAAAGTTACAATTAATAATAAATGAACTGTAGCATATTCATAAATCAATAAATGCAAGTTTTAATATTTTACACTCCCTCGGTGATGCAATCGTGTTTGCGGACATTTACAAAATTTAAAGCTGCGCCATAAAAACTTGAAAAAACCGTAAATCCAATGTCGAATAAAACTGAAAATCGCCAGTTGTGGCGGAATGTTTATGTTACAAATGTTATGAATCTACATAAGGTTCAGCAACAGAAGTCAGAGGACTATAAAGTATGCGAGTTTTATAACTACAAGCTGAACAGGAGCAATTCTAATCATAGGCATAAAAAATCGGGATAAACCACCGACAATGTATTAAGTATGAAACGACAAAATACATAATACTTTTTCACAACAGCTAAACATCAATTTCCTGAAAAATTTAGGTTGAGTAAACTACTAAAAACCATTGCATATATGCAACATATAAACTGGAGTTTTATTAACGATTTCCTTTCTAGTTGGTCTGTGTCAACTCGGCAAAACCAACGACCAAACATATTAAGTATAACACCTTTTCTAAAACATAAACATTTATGCGTGGTTTCTTGTGTCAGCGCCAATGTTTATGCAATAAAAATAAATGGCCACCAAATCCTAATGGTATCATGATTTATCGGAAAAGCACTGGATAAGCTCCGGTAATATTAAAAAAGCCAGTTTATGACACCGGCATTCCGAAAGTCATAAAGGATATACGAAATGGATTAAAATATGAAAAATAGGTTAAAGGTATTTCCTTTGTGTATGGAAGTTTACGACTTTTCAATCTGGTGCTTAGGTAGTAACAGCGAATGGATTGGAGCAGGAAAATATTTTATAGGTTTTTTTATTGCGAAAGATTTCCATTTTATATGCCATAATTCGAATGTTTTCGTTGCCATTTTACATAATTAGAAAATACCTTAAAGATTTAGATCGATTCGAATTTCTCTTGAAATCAAATTTGAAGAATATGTTGCCGTTTTTATTGATAAATTGAAAGATATATTTTGCCTCTTATTTTCCTCCTAAATATGATTCTCAACTACTTTCCGGATTTTGATTCAATTTAGTGGACGTAATCGAAAAATTCTAAAACCAAAATCAGGGGCATTTTGGGAAAGGCTTCCTAATGAAGCAGTTTTTGGCACGGTGATGAAA
This sequence comes from Dendroctonus ponderosae, assembly GCF_020466585.1. Classification (NCBI taxonomy): domain Eukaryota; kingdom Metazoa; phylum Arthropoda; class Insecta; order Coleoptera; family Curculionidae; genus Dendroctonus; species Dendroctonus ponderosae. The sequence goes on from NW_026018508.1 coordinate 3,964,803, forward strand.
TTATTTAAGACCTCCTATAGCCGCTATCAAAATATGATCTTCAGTCCACCAGAAAGTTTGCTTTCCAAAGATTAAATTCAACCTTCAAAAAGATTTCACCCATCTAGAGAAACGTTCGGCTGCACTGGATAAACCCGCTTTTAGCAACTTAATAAAAACGTGCCTTAAAATTGTAAACTGTTTTCTCTTTAAAAGTTTTGTTTTAGGTACATGTTTTGCAGGTAATCATCTAAATATTTAATTAACATAATTTGTTTGAATTGAAAGATGTGATAAAATGCTGATCTGTAAAAAAACCTATTGAGTTTAGATTCCAAAACTCTTACTAAGAAACACCATTAAGTCAGTAAAAATATATCCAGGAGCTAATATAACATCCGATCATATTCAAGGGGTAGCTGCAATTCATGTAAAACTGAAAAGGCTCGTGCGGTAAACAACTGAAGAACGTATGGACCCTAGAAGTAGTGTACAGGAATGTTGAGAAGAACATAAACGACAAATTAAACGAACTAAGACACAACGATAATTATAATATCACTATAGACAAGGGCAAAACATAAAACAGGTACTGAATGATGTAGGAAATGCAGACATGAAATCCATGAAAGGAAAGCACAAGAACTGGATGACACAGGAGATACTGGACCTGGATGATTCGAGGTAGATTCAATATAAGAACAATGATGTGAAAATCTACAAGACCATAAACAATGACATCAGAAGTAAAGAGAGGCAGGCCAAGGATAAATGGCTACTCGATGAATGTCTAGAGGTTGCAGCCTATAAAGACAAATACGATTTTTCAATCGGGAAGCGCTCTTCGGACTGTACGTGTTGAGACAGACATGCCTAGATATGAATCATGATATGTACATCTGCTTCATCGACGTTCAAAAGGCATTTAGATATTAAATAGAAAAATCATCGATAGCAAAGCCATGAGGATAATATCCAATCTTTATTGGCACCAAACAGCACGAGTCAAAGTCGAAGAAGAAGAAAGAGTGAGGAGATGAAGATATGTCGAGGTATTAGACAGGGTTGTGCATTGTCGCCTCTCTTGTTCAATGTATATAGTGAGGGCATCTTTGAAGAAGCGCTGTCAGGAGAAACCGGTGGTATTGTCATGAACGGGGAAATAATTAACAACTTAAGACCTACAACATCTGGTTGAGTTAGCAAGCATTTTCTGCAAGAGATATGGCATAGACATGAACCTAAAGAAAACCAAAATCATGGCAACTTCAAAAAACCAAAACAAAAACCACAATAGACCATGTATAAATATTAATAACGACAACCTGGAATGGGTATCCTCCTACAAATATCTTGGCACATGGATAACTGAAACAGCAGAACACACAAAAGAAATAAAGTGTCAAATTGAAGTAGCTCGCAGCGCTTTCATAAAAATAAAGAAAATACTCTGCAGCCGAGGTATAACGTTAGAACTGAGAACCAAAATGCTGAAATGCTATGTATTCTCCTTTCTTTTGTATAGAATGGATGCTGAGAATACCATGGGTTGATAAGGTTTCAAATGAGGATGTACTACGCCGAATTAATAAAGCCAAAGAAATTAGTAACACCATAAAAGGCGAAAACTGGAATATTTATCACATGTTCTCAGAGGAGATAGATATAACATCCTAAAGCTAATTATTCAAGGTAAAATCACAGGCAGAACAAGAATTTTTTGGCTGCGCAACTTGAGGGAGCTGTTTGGTTGCGGGTCCGCAGAACACTTTAGGCGGGAGATTGATAAGGTCCTTGTAGTGGTGATGATCTCCGATAGGAATGGAATTTCAAGAAGAGTTTACATTCAAAATGACTTAAAATAAATGTTAAATCTCTACGAAGGCTCACAAGCCCAATATAAAAACCCAAACCAAATGTCAAATTCAGTTTACCTTGTTAAAGCAAACTTTCATTTTTAAGAACAAGTCCTGAAGCAATTTATAAAAATTATCGTGCCCTTTGCTCCCAATTAAGCTCGTATACTTTGCCGTTGAACACTATCTCGAACAGTGATCGGACAAATAACAAGAGACAAAGGTATATCCCCCGAAAAAAAATAGCCGTGTTGATGCTAGAGAGTTATGAGTATGTCAACTGCATTTTGTTATGGTCTCTTTCAAATTAGGCGGTAATTCCAAACAGGTTGAACGTGATCGTTTGAAGTCTTTTTCATTGTTTCCCAGGCTTGTTGTTAGCTACTAAAAATGAATTCCCGCTGGTTTATGTACGTTGCGGTTGTTAAATTGGTTACTTCATGGGAAATGATCAAGGTATTAACAGGGCAAATCATGCTATAACTTCTGTTTAAGGTTTATTATTCCGATTTAAGACATATTTGGCGTAGTGGGTAATAACGGCGACCAGTTCAATTAATCTTCGTTTTTATAAATTTAGATTGCATCAATTACTGATGTCTGTTTAAAAACTAATAAGATAATTAATTATCAAACTCACTTTCAGTGGCTAATAAAAGAGAATTAAATACATTTCAACGATCGTCATTTTTGCAGAGGATACAAGACAAAATGTTCTGGTTAAAGTCTTAAACAAGTGTTTGTCAAAAATCGGTAAACGCATTAAGTTTGCGAATAAAATATGCGTAAAGGAATAGAATAAATAATACAGTGTTAATCAAATGATTCCCGTACAGTTTCGGTTATAAATGGAAATCAGTTGCAGATATTAATCAGCTTTTTCTTACACCCCTTTGACTGTCTTTCCTCTCTTTTAAAGGTTAATTAAAGGTACCATTAAACATCCAGTCAATATCAGGTTTCGAACCACTCTCTCAGGTTTAGTAAAGCCAGCATTTTTGTTCTTCCTATCATTTGTCTAATTTTTTTGCATTATTATTTATTTAACTTATAATGATCACCTGTCAGAATATTTCCAAAATAAACTAGTTTTCTAATTTTGATCTTCAAACTACAACAAAATTTTGACATAAAAATTAAGAATTTCGTTTTTGTTTTTTACTTTTGTCGTGTTTCTTTAACCTAATCTACTAATCTAGTGTACTCTAAAGCTGATTTATTTTGAAATATAATTACTTATTGTCTTCTCTTTGCTGTTTGCGATACTTTTAAGCATTCTCTAATTTCTGTATTTATTTGTGTGTTAAGAAATTCTTAATATATAATAGTCTCGATTGCTGGATTGATTTTGATTGCTTGATGATAATTGGAAGTACCAGAAAAGGACTACCTATTTAGTAATATTTAAAAAGCGTTGTCATTTATTAAGAATTCGAAAATAACATAAAATCGTTTAAACAAAAACTTTGAAAGTATTTCACGGTGGATGTATTTGCATTATGTGCTTAAAAGTAGACCCATTTTTTATGATCCCTTTTTTCGTTCGTATCATATAGTTCTGTTAGTTTGTTTTTGCTTGCTTAATTCAAATGTAAGTTTCCCATTATAAATAAAATTTTAACCAAAAATTTTCGTTGTTGAAAGCGGCAAATGTACCTTTTTATCAAAATTGGTTACCGAATTGAACAGTGAACGGCTCAATTGTAATAAATGAGAATATAGTACATTACAACATATTTTAAGCAGATAAATAAGTGATTCAAAAAACATCACTTCTTTTGAATTTTAATATTCAAATTTACTTTGTACAACTATAACTACTTGAAACGTCCAATATCAAAGTCGATTAGAATCGAGTATTAAAGTAAATTGTATCCGAAAAATAATAAAAATTTAAGGGGATTATAACAGTAGAACAAATACAAAAGGAGTCGGTGAACTGTAAATTATATTTGTAATAACAACCAAAAATTGGCCACAAACATTGTATTATTCCTATAATTAACGGGCAAAAATCCATTCAAGCTAGCACTAATCTGACTGCAAAATAACATGTTCATTATTCTTTTTCAGCATTGCCGCCCATTTCAGAGAGATTCTAATTTACTTTACAAGAACATAATTCCGTATATTTATGTCGAGTAATTTTCACCCAGCAGTGCACTATAACATAGCTACTAATAAAATGCAAAGACCTGCTAAATGAGCTAGAGCAGCTAGCTGTTGGAAGACATAAAAATATATTTATTTGCCAGTGCTTGTTCCAGTGCTGCCAGAGCGCCGTAACGAGAAAGTCGAGAAAATCATTTATCACACTGAAACCTTGAAGGGCTCTTTATATTTTTCAAAAGTAACGAATTCGTTATTATATCATTAAAGCGTTAGATTGATGATATCCTTGCTGGTGCATCTTATTTCCATCACGATCTAACGAGCATAAGAGCTGAAAAGTGGGTCAGTTAGACAAGCCATAATTAGCCAATTAACGTGAAGCTCAGATAAAGTGCTATGTCACTGCATTAAATTCACTTCGATTTAATGGCTAAGCTAAATTCAAGCAAAGATCATTCTTAAAATCAGTTCAGAATCCCCAACCGGCAATGAAAACATAAATATCATAGTGTATATTTTCCTGACTGTATTTCAACTTAATTCAAAAGAAATTCCTGGGTGCCAGTCAATTTTATTGCTTACCATTTAAAACGTCACAAAAACGTTTCGGTGTTTTTCCCCACCATCATCAGTTTGTATGTATGGTTGTTTCTACCTTCACATTTGGCAAGCCACTCTGAGTGGTGGGGAAAAACACCGAAACGTTTTGTGACGTTTTAAATGGCAAACAATAAAATTGACTGGAACCCAGGAATTTCTTTTGAATTAAATATCATATACATTTATCGAAATGAACGGTTGAAGCTTCAGACGATCTGTTGTGGCGACAGACAGTCCTGAAGAATGATATAAATTATTGCGATCAGGCAAAGAAAATCCATAACATTAACATAATGCGTTATTTGCAAATCTCTCAGCTACGATAAAGATGGATTTTTTCTGATATTTACGTGTTTTCGAACTCTACGCATTTATATCTCTCGACTGTAACAGGAAATGTGATAGGAAACAAATGACCGTGGTCAGATACCTAATGGTATAACATTTATATAGTCTACATGGCTGTGAAACGGGTATTACAAAGTGCTACTCTTAAGGAAAAAAATAGACGTTTTTCAGCAATTAATTGGAGCATCACATAGCGGAAGCAGTGGTTACTTATAAAAGGCAAAATATCTAATAGTTTCAATACTTGTTGTTTTAATAGTTTTCAAGTTCCTCATTTTAATCGTTTCTTTACAATTCGTCTACATTATATTTTTTGGATTTTTGGTAATATGTAAACGTAAAAGTCAAAGCAAGAATGGTTTTTATATCTGAAATACTTCATATTGTCATCCTAAATAATGAATAAGTTTGTTGCCATTGGCAAACGCATTCCTGATTACGTTTTTAATTAAACCCATGATTTTATCTGAAATTGAACTATCTGTTATATCATAAACATGTTCAATGTCCGTGAATATAATGTAGTTACTAATTATTATTAGATATGACAAAAGTAATATATTTCGATTTGAAAGCGTCATCGAATGATATCACATAAATATGATAAAATTGGGAATACAAGAATGACCGAAATGTAAAACTTGGAAAAGGGCAAAATATTGGAGGCTAGTCTGTTGTGGCCTTTTCAGTCAATTACAAGTCGTTCGAATAATATATTTGATTGTGTACAGGATTTTCAAAAGTGTTTATATTTCTCTCAGGTAATTCGTAGAGCAGAAAATATATATTCCGAAAGCTTGGTAATTGCCAGCTTGATACTCAATTGACCTAGGAGTTTTTTCAATTTTCAATGTATGGAGCTTTTTCAGTTTGCAATTTAAATTTAATACCTTCATTTATTAACTTCATTTAAAATGCAATTTCATTTTCTAATTACATTTTTTGGGACTTCCAGTAGGATATCAATGAACAAATGTGCATAGTGAAACTCAAAATCGTTCGCGTGTCTATTGGGAATCAATTACTTAGGACGAACAACACAAATATCGCTTTAATGTCAAATGTTGATGTAATTACAGGTTAACCATGTGTGTTTAACAGAAAATACGTCAAACGTTATAGGATAATTTTACGAGGATTGCATTTAAAAATGTATTTTTAAATCGAGTAACTCGCTTTGATCATCAGCCACATTTATTGGGCGAATTTTAACAGATTAAATATGTACATATGTCTTTTTGAGTGTTCTGTTTACTTTTTATCCATAAAAATACTACAACGCAGCTTTTATTATTAGATTTAAATTCGATAAATAAATATTGCATTTGCCGTCCGACTGCGACAAATTGAATTTCCCCAGTTCAAATAATTTACACTTTTCCAATTTGGCTTTTTAGGTAGAACTGGTCTCTAAATAAAAATCTGAAATTATTTTTTTGTTTTACTGTTTGCCAAAATTCTTCTTTTATCACCTTAAAAATAAAAATAAAACAGTAGTCATGTATTAATTATTTCTAAATTACCATTTAATATTTTAGATAAGTTAATGCACCATTAACGGTTTTGTACTGTTTTAAGATGTGAACCTTACATGTGATATTCGACCAGTTATTTCCAACGATATTTCAGTTTGCTTTTAACTGCCAATGATATTAACGAGATTGTATTCTTGAACTGGTTTGATATAAGATGCTTGATAGTCGAGAGTTATCCTATGTACCGATTAAAATACCGCACCGAAAAGTCCATAACATGGAATGTTGATTAGGTGCATATCTAAGAATGTCAAGAGATTAATTAAGAAACCAGATAAAGAAATAGTTTGCTATAAATATACAATGTTAATTCAGTAGTTCTTGAATGAAATGATTTTGTCGGCAACCAAAATATTCAAAGGTTTATTACAAAGTGTATAATTCAAAGTACATAACGAATTAGAGGTATGTTATTGTTTTTGTAATTTCTGTTTTCCTATTCATGAGAATTTTGCTTTAGCGACTTTCCTAAATAGTGAAACGACTACCTTATTTTTAAGGCAACCGGTGTTCCAATAAGAACCACGGATTTAAATTTTAAATAAAACATATTATATATTTGTGGCATAAGTTTGAAACATTTATTGAAAAATGAAGTACCTACACATCATGAGGTTATGATTGTAAAAAGACATCGGACAAATGACCGCCTCGGCTTTGCTGGCACTAATTTTGTGTATTTTTCCAATTTCCTTCTTCCACATCACGTTTTGCTTTCTCAGAACTTTTAGGCTTCTGTTTTCTTCTAGTATGTTTTCAATGTATTCTGCGTATTTTTCTCATTTCTTTGGTAATTTATTTGTTGATATTTCTATACTCTGCATTCTATCTCTGACTATCTGTCATTTCTCTTCTCTGTTTCATTAGTGTATTTGTTCTTTGATTTAGTTTTTTTTCCAAAAGTTACTAAGTGCCATACTAAGTAAGAACATTTTGTGCGTCGTTCGAATTACTTCAACTTGGAAACTTTGGAAATCGAAGCTATAATCTATTCTATGTGAAAGATAAAATTTGAAAGGATGGTTTGCGTGAACATCTTAGAATCAAATAGCAAGTCGACAAAAACCACTGCAAAAGAGGGCACATTCTGGAAAACCTAGCTAAATAATTAGTGGTAAATAAAGAGAAAGGGGTAGAACATTTAAATATTAACTTGTTTATATAGTACGGTTTCTATGTACCTGTCAAAATACTTTTCATTGAAACTTTCTCTCTGCTGAAAACAGTCAAACCTTACAGTAAGCTGTTGAATAATTAATAAATGCAATATCATCTACATATACATAAAAAATATACGTTTTATCATCATAAGTTCCAAATGTAAGATGATGATCCAACTTCAACAAAAACTTTCCATCAAAGTGAATTTACCATTATTTGGACCAATTAATATGTAAATCGTCTAAAACACCCGATTTTAAAAAATTGCATCATGTGGCGGTTATCGAATCAAGTTCATTCATTCACTTTTTTTGTCAGAAAATATCGCCATTATCTAGGCTTAACATCATTTTTATAAATTGATTGATGTCCTTTTTATCAACAGAGTATCTGAATTAGATCTACACTCGGAATTAGACCCTATCCATATTTCCAGGAATTAACATTTCAACTTCTGTGTATAACTCCTTAGACATTAACCCAAAGTTAATTTTTATATTGATTTGAAAACCTGCTGACTCAGCCCGGACAATTTTTCAAGTCGGTTCTGAAACTCTTTTTCGCTTCATTTGTCTTACCAGCTTAGTTTAGTCAAAGTGCCTTCTCGTATAATCCTGTTACAACTTAGTTCTTTTTGCCTTGTCATACCGGATCACCATTCCAAAAGTACCATTTTACTTAGACATGGATTAAAAATGTATTATGTGAGCGTGATAATTTGGAATTATTACTTTTGCGCTCGTTCTTAAAATCAAAACGCTTGCTGATATACCGAATAATTTCTATCTATTAATTATTTTCCAGTTAAGTGAAATTACAAACATCTCACTACTTATGTACTGTTTTTGTTTTAATAAAAACTGATAAACAATTTCCTCTATCATCAACCACCGATGTGAGAAAGTAATTGATATATGCGTTCGTGTTGATTCAATTCGCATTTGACTTCAAACTGAACAACGAACTATTTCTTTTAGCTGTAAAATGTACACAGTTCAAATGAAACAGCATTAAGCAATGTTAATAAATACAACATTTATAAAAGGAAAATATCACTCTGATGGTGTCCACACACCAGCGCTAATGAGCGTCATACATGTATGCTTGCAGTTCATTGTGTGGTATACAGATTGCAGACATTTGCGTTGAGTTTTTCGTGTTCGTCCGGATTCAGCAACGCGCAAACATGCACTTGCAGACAAGTTTATCTATGTGTGGCTTCAGCCGCATACATATTTAGAACAGTGTCTGGCAAGTTTCGATTCAGCTGATTTTCAGCCGCAGTTTTGCAATGTCTGATTTAACTCTTTCAGTGCCGAACAACAATCTATCGTTGTTCAAGTGCGCTTGCAAAAAGTTCCAACGACGGTATATGGGCGCAATCAGTATGCGCTTAGAGCTTTAAGTAAGCGGTACGAAAGTATATTAGACCTGTGGTAGGTCTGCAATAATTTTGCTTAATAATTTACTGCACATTCACATACTATGCTTACTTACACTTACTGATTCCTTGCACATGGCCATGGATATCGTGATATGAATGATTACTTGTTTTTTTATTAATATATATAGATTTTACTGATATTTTACTGGAACAGCTCCAACTCTTCAAATTTTTCTATTGTTCATTTCTAATAAGTAGTATTTATATGATTTTTGTTTAGATAAAATCTCAGCATCAATTCAAAACTTTTGCAACTAACGTTTAGTATTCTCGCCCTTAATTTGCGAAACGATTTTGGAATACGCGAGTCTTTCTGGCGACCCATTTATTATGCGTCGTTATAAAGCTAAACTATCACATTTAGAATAAGAGGTTTTATCATCCCCGTTACCAACATCAATCTTATTTAGTTAAATATGAAAATAAAAATGTCAATGTACTTTTCGAGTTTAGGATTTAACTGTTTAGCAGTTTGTACATTCACAATGGAAATTAATATAACAAGCACTTTCCATAACGAATCCATATAATTAGAAGATATGTATGATATATAGTAATGCTTCTTTTCTAACACCTAACACAAAGCTCTAAATAAATAGTTCTGGTAAATTTGGCATACCAGTGATTTCCCGACTATTCGGCTTTTTCAACATGGAAAACTAGGAAGACTAACTGCATCTTCTTCGTTTTCAAAGCAATATTGCATATTTGTTTCTAAGTCAAATAAATTGGTAACTATATTTTGAAAAAAAAAACATGTATGAATCTCAATATTCAAAGAAAATTTCGTTAATAACGTTTAATAATAATAATAAAGGACTTGATTCGTATTAACGTAGCGAACATCCATAATACAACAAAAACTGAAATAATTCGTAATACGAAAATGCGAGATACTAAAACTATCGAACCAAGAATATAATAAAAACTAAAAAAAAAACTTTAAGAAAACAATAACTGAAACTGAACATGGCGCGTCTGTAACTGAATTGCAAGAAACCCACAGAACACAGTATACAGCCTAAGAAAAAGTACTCAGTAAGTGGGAAAACGCTAAGGTACAATCTAAATCTACAATTATGTATATGTAAAGTATCAAGTATGTAGTTTAAAGAAGTGTCACATTTCTGTCGCATTATCGTAACATCAAACTTCAATTTAAGATTTAAACTTTTGTGCGAACAATTAAAACTGACGTTGTGAAGGACGTTATAAAGTGAGTTTGGGTGATTGTGCAGTTCAATAAATAACACGTATGGAATGAGAGTATGCATTAAAGTATAGGTAATGATATTATTGTTTTGTGAACTCAACGCAAAACAAAATTTTTTCAACATAGAACTCTTATCAAAATATTCAACCAAAAATTTTACAGTTCGGCCAGTAAATTGATCTCGTTTTAATATACCTATGCTTTTTAGTGTCACCTGGAATATTTATGGATTTCCTTATGAAGCAACAGATATTTGCATAATGTTAAAGCAAAAATCCTCACTAGCTGGTGCAACCCAATGCATTTTCGCAAAATTTATGATCTATTGGTTTTTGGGAGAATTATTTTAAAAATATGTTTCTGTAAATTCTAAATACCCTCTTATAATAAATACAGAGGAATGACACTAATTTGAAATCATCAAATATTGAACTCGTTCACTCGGAGAGCACTATGTGTAAATCTCTGTTTTCATTGTTTATTAAAAACGAGAGGCAATGATTGAGTGGCAACCAGAAATAAAAATATACAGGGTTGCTCATTAGTGCGTCAAAGTGCGATATCTCAGTAAATATGAACTTTACAAGAAAATACGTCCTACGAAAGTTTTTCATGTTTAAAAGGTCCACATTTTAAAATTACTTTCCAATATACGGGGTGTATCATAAACGTGTGGTAGTTACCAACTTTGGTTTTTTAAATGGAACCGCCCCTTTTTTCATTCATTTTCAGATTTGTCGTCAAAATTTNAGTTAAGTTTGTGGCAAACGTTTTACCTGAAAAATTTACGATTTCCGAGTTATTCGTAAAAATGTGAAAGTTTTGACAGCTACTGGGTTCCACAGAAATCAATGCTGTACACTACCCGCTGCGAATTTTGTAAAACAGTTTTCAGCGATTCTAACAGAACATCATGATCTACGCGTAGATATGTTTTAAATTATAAGGAAATACTTCTAA
>NW_026018508.1:3976665-4006809 GCF_020466585.1 Dendroctonus ponderosae
CGCACTAATGAGCAACCCTGTATACTAATTTTAAACTTTAAAATAAAAACTGATTGAGTAAGGCCGTGCTATGTCGCTTTCTAAGCTATTGTATAAATGCTAGGTTAATTAAAAAATTCAAATAATGTTTACAAAACCCGAAAAATATGTGCATAGTTTCCTCAACGAGTAAAGAGAAAACTGGGCTGAAATTGTTAACTTTTAGAGTTCCACCCGGTTTTGCATTTCCTTTTGTGTCAATGGTATTTATCATGCATTCTCAGTCAACGGTATCGATAATAACTACTAAAGAGTCAATTTTTGAACGATTTCAAAACAATTATTCTTATCTCAGCCGTTGATGACTTTTTGTATCATTTATTTACTTTCCTTGTGACAATGCATTTTGCGCCACTAGTGTTAGAATTTTTCGTTATCATTCCTAACCGTTCACTTGGGGCAAACTCATACTATATATGAGATTACATACAAGATTTGTATCCTGTAAGTCACAAATGTTTTTTCATAACTCGTTTATTTGAATAAAAACAAAAGTTTAAAAAAATTTATGTACCTACTTGGTACAATACGTTTAGTATTATTCTATTAGTACTTAAATAGGAAACGTTTCAGTCTCATGGAGAACGATTTATCACACAGGAATATTTGGTCAAACATCTACGAGCTAGAAATCAACGAAGCAAATATATGAAAAAATACCAAAGTGCCAATTATTTACGCTGTGAAAGATCTGCCCGCATTCCATCCACGCATTAAACGCGAAGCGTTTCATCTTTGAACTCCTTCACCTTTGAGCTCTGAAAACTTTGACGACCAGGGACACATTCAAATTGTTTTAAACAATTCGAGTCGTTCGCAATGCGGCCCCCCGGACTCAAAGAGGGCCCAAGTCCAATCATGGCGGCTGACGAGTATAAGCTGCTTAGGGGGCCCACGAGACCCATTCCGAAGATTGCCACTCCGTCTACGCATCGCGACTTTGGTTGAGATTTTCCTGTTGTATTTTTTATTTCTCTTTGGTTTAGAATAACGAGATTAACATACATAGGCAGATGCAACGATAATTAAACCATTAATATGATTAATTCTTGGAACCAATTCAGTCGCAATTCCATCAGTATTTGTTGCATCATAATGATGGGTGAAGATCAAATAGGAAGCTGACCGCATAAAACCAACAAGCTAATTTAAATGTAATTTGTTCTTAAACGATAACGCGTATTCTGAAAAAAGTTCACAATTTGCGCTTTTTCGACATATCACTGTCCAAATGAAAAATAAATTAAACCCAAGTTTAACTCGTCGACTAGTATCGCATATGCATCTGTTTTGGGCTTGTTGATCGCTAAGGAATTTGCTAATTTAAACGAAAGTAATTACCCTGTCCGAAGTAATAAACCGATAAACACGAAATTTTATGCTGCCAACGATGTCTTATGGCTTCGCAGCAAGAAATTAATGAAGCGATGATAATACCTGAAATTAAGAAGAAATAAAACGGAATCGGTGCACGCATCGTCTGCACCAACAAAACGAGTTTGTATATGTGAGTAGATATGCTGCAGATGCTGCAAAGTAACGAGATCGTTTTTATCATATCAAGCTGAATAGTACCTAATCGAAATTGTCCATTGGAGCATGAGCAATCCGGATATGAGAACCTACAACAGTTGCGGACGAGATTTTATTTAAATAGTGCAAATCACCAAAGTCTCATAAACATTCGTTCATTATGGTGTCACCGTTCATCCGCTATGATTCAAAAGTATCAAACTTGTTACGCGTCCAACAAACCGAAACTGATCGAAAACTCTCTTCTTCTTCAATTATTCTAGTCTAACAGGATTCGCTAAACTTGATTGCATGTTTTCCGTTGCAGTAATTTTAAGCACACAAGTGCGCGATAACCTTAATTAAGGTAATAATGAAATGCGGCGATGATATGTGAAAAGGCTCCAGTTCGGTATCTAATTAGCTTTTAAAGTTGCTGGAAAACCGACAAGGACACTTCAGTTCATTTTCGTGTTTACGGAAGAGCTTAATTTTTGAATGAGTAATGTTTTGAAAGAACTTTACTGTAGTACCTCGTTTTACTGTTTGCTTAAAATTATATCGCAATAATTCATGCAACATTTTTAAAAACGTGTTCGAAATTTTATCTTAGATGTGGAACGCTTGGTATAGAAGTACATTTGGAAACATAACTGGCTATATCAAACAATAATATTACGTTGTTTAATTAGTTGCCAAATGATGTACTGTTGAATGATCTGTTGAATTCAGTTTATTAAGTTCCCGCTTAATTCAAAACGCATGGCTATTGAACAGACAACCAATAAAATTATCGCTTCTGTATCACCACGTTCTGTTAAACGCAAACCAAAATTACATTCCTTTCAAATTACCCTACAAACGTCATCATAGGATTGGCATCGTTTCTCTCTTTAAGCTATTTTTCGTTGCTCGAGTTTATTTTGCTGGTTAATACTCCAATGCCAGTGATCGGTTCTCCATACTTTCATCTATGTGAACTTTTAATGCACACTGCGAAACGACTCTATACATGATCATTATATTACACTTTTTGTGTAAAATGTAACATGCAAGAATGAAAACTTTGAATTATTAGTATAATATTACAAACTTAGACTTAAGAAATTATTTGGTTATAAAGTAATGTCTGTAGAATATAAAAAATAAACACTGGTAAAATATTAGTTTTTCTAACTATAGATGCTATTAAAATTTAGACATGAGTCAATAACTGAAAGGCGTTCCAACCAGTATTAAGAACGACTAATGATCCATTTGGTGCCAATTTCTTATCAAAATAGTTTTAATTTGCAAACTTCTAGAACAATTTATAAAATATACCTTAATCATTTCGCACATATGTGCTGCTTTGCCACATAATTCGTTTAACACTTAAAAAATTTTCAAAGTTTGTAGTTTAGAATTTGGGACTTTCATGACAGTGAGCAAATATGTTTTAGTATTTCTTACGATTGAAACTGCCTATATCCACAATAAAATTACCAAAACACCTGACCCCTTTCCTGGATCAGATTCAAACGCACTTAAATCTACCTAACTTGTTTAAAAGTGATGTATGTTATCATGCTGACATTTTTACATTCCTTCCACGTTCTATTTACACTCAATATAGTCAATCTCATATACATTATCACAAAACTAGCTCAACGTTTAAAATAATGTAATTATTAACTTACATTCAATAGTAATAAAGATGTCATATGACACTAATCTTACTCTCGATTTATTTAAGCTTCATACTTGGCAAGTGCGAAAAATAAAAGGCAGCAAATATTTTTAAAATGAGATTTGATGTAGCAACTGAAAGGTGCTTTCTTCGATTTTCCGCAGAGGGAATTAGTTAAAGTCTAAAATAAGTAGCTTATTTTCTTATAAAAGGAAAAGCTCCATAACTGTATTTCAGATACACATTTGTCATAATTTATTTAAATTCTAAGTAGAGGTAATATTTAATTTATACTTGGTGATGGATTTGTTTAATGGTTTAAAAATAACTCCTCTCTAGAACACGGTTTTAGGATAATGTAACTTCTATAAGGAATCGATTATTTTGGGTTGGAAATTTCAGAAAACTCGATGTTTCGTTGTTGCATTGGATTTTAATGCATGTTTGATGGATTTAACAAATGACTATACAAAATTTCTGTTTGAGCCTTAAAATTTTCACGTTCACGTGTAGTGTGTGTGTTTCATGTTCACGTGTAGTGTGTGTGTAGTGTTTTTCTGAAAAGTAGCGTGTTTTTCTGAAAATATGTTGTGTGGGCTCTATTTAACATGTTCTCGCAATTTACGAGAATTCATCCATATGAAAATCTATTTACGTAACCATACATAATGACCAAATTGCAATGCTGAAACCTGCAAACA
Organism: Dendroctonus ponderosae; assembly: GCF_020466585.1. NCBI lineage: Eukaryota > Metazoa > Arthropoda > Insecta > Coleoptera > Curculionidae > Dendroctonus > Dendroctonus ponderosae. The sequence continues at coordinate 3,980,587 of NW_026018508.1, forward strand.
GAAAATCTCAATTTTACGCTTTACTGGAATACTTACGCATTATCATCTTAATTATTAAGCAACTATTTAAAATATGGTTCACTAATCTCCAATTTGCCTTACCTAAGTTTCCGGTTCTAACAGCCTGTAATAACATTTCCTAATACATATTCATAAACATAAAACTATCCAAATAGCTGAAATTTGTAAGCACCGATAAAGTTACAGGATAGGTTTCCGTTTGATGTAAGTACATTAATTATACAATGTTCAGTTTTAAAATTTAATTAACATTTAAAATATTACATGGAATATATTTCGGCCTTCGTAGATGCGTGACTAGTTGTAAGTAAGTGAGCTTCCTTTTTTAATCATTTATAATTGAAACACGTTGCCGAATTATTCAGTAGCCGACAGCATTGTATACCTTATAAAACTAGCTTATTTGCTTAGTAATTTCAGTACATAACTCTGTGTTTTACCGTTGACTGCTGTGTTTGAGCTAAAATTCCCTTAATTAATTATTTAGATATTATTAGATAACTTATATAACTAAACATGCAATAGAGTCAATTTAAGGCACAGGGAAATAGAAATTTTATGTGAGAACATTTGGTCGTTACTATCATGAGCAAATGTTATATGGATGTACACATGAATTAAAATATATAGATACACATTTAATAGTGTAAGGTTTCGCCGTGCATTAAGGAGATAAAATATATTCTGTGTTTTTGACTATATTTTCAGCCCATTTAAAAACTGCAAATAACGGCAATTTATTTAAATTTCATCAATTATTACATCAAATTAATGTGTGTGCGTCGTTATGATACATTCAAAAGCAAAAAAGCCTTTAATGAGCGTTGGTGAGATTGGGGAGCTAAAAAATTTCTGTAATATTTTTATTTTATGTACAAAGTACTTTTAAATGAAAATCTTTGTTTCCATATTGGAACATTTGCCATGCGCCACACGACCGTTTATAGACATATTTGGGAAATGTTTATTACGGGTTATCAAAAGTTTAGCTTATTTGTTTTAAGATTTAAAGGGAAATTAATTTTAAAAGCTTTCAATGTCATGAAAAAAGCAAATTACTAGTGGGTGTTGTTCTGGATATTTAGAATAAATGCAGAATGGTACAAAATGTTGCCCAGTCCTCCTTGGGATATCCAATTAGTTAGCGATTGTTTGGGTAGAATGCCCAACCGTATAATTGATTAAGAGATATCAAATCCTGTAAAGTTTTTTATATCCTCCAAATTATACTGTTATTGTATGCTTTAATTAGAATCTTGTATTAACAAGTAAAGTTAATTGAAATTTCAACATCTACAACTCACATTTAAACGAATATGCTTGAAAGTAAATTATATCTCATATTCACAGACATTCAAGTTGCTAAATGCAAATAAATGGCCGGCCGTTCCCAAGGGACAGTGTGTACGAACGTCTATGTAGATAATCAAATTGGAGGTCTATTAAAAGCAACGATAACTTTCCAACAAGGCCGGAGTCGTTAGCAATTTCACTCCAAATGGTTGTTTTTATTTGTTTCCTACAAAATTGCAAGGGTTTGATTCGGACCGGGGCAGTAACAAGTTGTTTTCTCGTTCAGCCTTTTGGCAATTACCAGAATAACCATGTTAAGTGGCATGGAAAAGTTCATTTAGAAAGTCGATTATGTAATTGACAGTTATAGACGATTTAAATATGGAAATGAGTAGGAAGTATTTTGTGTTAATTCGTTTTCCTAGTAGAAGTGGTTTTTCCAAATATATTTGAAACTTTTCCGAAGCAACTAATGCAATTTTTGTCATTATCGGGTGTATTAATATCGAAGGAACTCGTACAAAAGGTCAATATTAAACCAATTAAACCAGAAGTTTAGCAAGTTCTTAAATTTGAATTTTGAAGCTGATGATAGTGTTTGATTTTTTATTGAACATTTTCTTTTAACTCAATTAAAAAAATCAAGCTGAAGTTTGGTTTAAAATGAAAGCTTGTAAGAGAGTACTGCTTAAACATTTGGAGTATTTGCCATATTTGATTATACACTTGGAAAATAAATGGTTATTTTAAATTAATTTCTGCATCCGAATACGGCAGATAAGGTTCTTCCTTAGATGCACTAAAGAATATTTCAAATATTGTCGAAAAGATTGGCAGTTATAAAACAAAAACTTTTGTATTATTAATGGTAAATAATCGGCAATTTCCGGATATATGGGTGTAAGCTTAGCTGAGATTAACAATTGTTCCAAAATATTATCCCATTTCGGGTATGAAATTTATTGCTTTTACAAACGAAGTACATTTGTTTGTTAAAATCGCGAAAAGAATTTAATTACACATTTCATTCATGAGAAAAATTCAAATATAAAAAAGCGATAACTGCTTTCCCAGCAAATCATTTTTATTTGTTCAAACAAATTCGTGGAATCTGCTTAATGCGGTTTTATTTCGCTTTTTTATTTGTATCAAAGCACATCGACTTCCTGCGTTGCCTGCTGTTTTTCAGCATGGTCAACCATTTGGAAAACTTATTGGTGCCTGATTTTTTTGAGAAAACAATGGGTGGGTTTTTAATTGTTTAAATGGAACTTCACTTTTATTCAAAATGTTTATCCATCCTCATATGTCAGCGCTCTTTGGAAGGAAACCAGTGCTCGATTAAGTGGAGCTAGTAAAAGTCTTGAGAAATTTGATGCAAGCTTATTGTGAGTAAATTATAGCAGATATAAAGAAAGATTGGAGTAAGACTAATAATTGTTTGGTAAACTGTAGAAGATAGAATTTTTTTTGTTTCATACTACCAATCAATATTTGGATAAACCTTTATTCTTAACGGATTTTAAAATAAGTCTAGTTCTGTAAATATCGACATGCGAATAAAACTTTATTTCGAAGAAAGTAGCTCACATTTGAGCACACGGTTGCTCCTTGGAAAAATGGAAGTCAAGTTTATATCAAATTTTCATGCAATATGAAAAAAAATGCTCTAATGCTTTATTTCAATCAAAATTTGCTTAATATTTTCAATTTCAAGTTTTCTTTCATGATTAATCTTTTTGGAGCTAATAATGGTTTAAAAATTTTCAGAAACATTTTTTCGATAATACCTAGTGTAATAAGTGTTCGAAAACCTGAATTCGACTTCTAGTGGAGCTTACAGGAGTAACATAGTTTGAATATTTTTTTCTGCCATGGTTTACGATCTTTGAAAATCGAAAATAGAAAATATTTCTAATGCTTAAAAAAACGCTAGTAGTTTTTTTATTGGGCTTCTAGAATTTAGCATATTATATTACATTTAGCAGCTTTAATGTACCACTTAGACTATTTAATCGAAATATCGTTTTTTACATTATATTAATTATAACATATTATCTTAAACATTGATGTGAGTAAAATATATATTGTTCATTTATTATTCATAGATCTGTTAAGTAACATATATCCTCTGCAGTACAAGATTAATAAGGTACTATGATTTGCAGCTTTATGCATCATTAATCATTGGTTCAAATATCAGCATTGCATAGCCGTTCAACAAAACATAAATAAACATTACCTTTTCTCCGCGGTCACGTTTAGTTTATAGCATTTTAACCTTGATTCAAAATTACTTGAGCGTTCCGATCTTGCGTAGCTGAGGCGGATGATTTGATAGAAAAAATATTATAAACGTACCTATATGTTATAATTCCGAATGTATATCTATCTTCTTATAGAGTGAACTGCAAATGCATGACTGAAATGTATTCAAAACCCACATGTTGGGGTTTCAGCAAATTGCTGGGGACTGTCTAGTCAGAGTCGTGTCTGACGGTTGTTTTTTGTTTTCAATGCAATTTTTATATGAATTTTTTTACGTAGAACAATTTTAAAATGTATATGTTCAAATTAAAATAATTATTCAATTTTCTATTAAGTTAATTTTCTGCAATGTTCAGGCTATGAATAAATGAGTAATAGCACCTTGAACATTAATTAATTGATACATTTCTGTCAATATTCTTCGTTTCTTAATTTAGTCAATTTGCAAGGGTTTTGGAAACTTTTTGATACTGAGTGACTTGACTGAAAATCGCTTTTAGTTACCCCACTAAAAATGTAGTTGAGGTAGTAAAATCGGAAACTTTTTTATGCGAAATTCAACAGCTCGCATGTTCGCAAAGGAGAACTTCATACGTTTTCTGGCCAGATATGAACAAATTTAAGCAGTTTTTAATTGAATGAGGCAGTCAAGAACATGCAGAGGTAGCGACTTAAAGTACATAAAAGCTTAAGTTTATTATTAAGTTAAGGAAATTCATCATCGTGAAAAATAGTGTAAACAAAGGCATGTTCCATAAAGCCTATCCTTATATATATCTTCCTATGCTTTATGTAAGTACATAAATGCGATTAAGCCATTATTACGTTACAAAAATCCAATCTATTTGTGAAGATCTGTTTCAGTTCTCGAAATAACTGGCTTTTTTGGGCTGTGATGAAACTGACGTATAAATAACAATCCCTAAAGTTGCTTAATACAAACGGACCAGTGCCAAATTGAATTCAGTCACTAAAAACAACGGCGGAAACGTCACGCGTCCCTGCTTTTCATATTCTTCTTAATTCCGGATACGTCGGTCTCTAGCAGGAAGAACTGCTGCATGACTGCTCCTGTAGGCAGCCGTTTTTGTTACTCTCAAATTTAATTTAGGAAGTGTTGTTGCCACTGTGCCACCAATCGCCGCTGTCTCCTCTAACTCGACTTGTCTCTTTGTTGGAGAAACGTGCCAGTATTTAAAGAAAATGGGTACAAGTGGATTAATTAAATGAATGGGTACGTTTAATTTTAATCGCCACCTGTTATACGGATTCGTTAAATATGGACTTTTTGATATCCAAATCGCAAGCACCCCAAATCTCGTCAACGTTAAATTGGCTTTTCTAAATTGGGAAAACTATCCAGTATTTCAGCCAATTATGACCTTTACTGTATGGGGTTACAAAATGTTAAAAGACGTTTCAAGTAAGAATGCAATAGATTCAAAATGCTTAGGCTCTAAACTTACTCCTCCTTACACAGGGCATTTTTGCGCGCTTTATTCCGCTTTTTTTTTGCTTCTAGATGCTTTCCTGGGGATCATTTATTGATTCTGGCCTGATAGGCACATTGTCTTGTTTAATTATTGTTATTTTTATTTGTTTGGGTCAGGTTGGGTATGCTTCCAAAAACAGATACCACATAATAGTCGTAATAGGGCAAAAATTGATACGTAAATTATTAGCTTTTGTTAAAATGTTCGTTAAAATGTCGGCACTAACATCTTCTGCAGCGTGATTTAAAACTGTGCAATTAAACCTCTTGGGATGTCCGAAAATGTCTGACAGTTGAAAGGTTTGAGTCTGCTGTTGTTTCACTGAACAATGTCACTTAAATAGAGCCTTAAAAAAATTATTTGGAAAAAATTGTGGTTGTAATTTTCAGACCCAAGTTATTAGTTTATTGAGGCATAAACTCCAGAAATATAGGTAAAACAAAATTTATTGGAGAATTTGATTTTGTAGTAGTTATTTAAAACAAATGTTTTCAAACATTTTTATTAACCAAATGAACTGCTCAACAAAATAAACGTTACACGGCCAAATTTACCCTAACTTTGGAACATGATAAATTCTGACTGCTGCGAGGTATTTGATTTCTGTGTGAAGTGTTGAAAAGAACGTAATGTTTATCAATTATGAGGTAAGTTTTTCAAATGTTTTGCTCCCAAAAGGAACGATTTTTTCCCTCAGAAACTGATTAATGTTTTAACGCTTTATAAGCTTTAAAGCATATAGTTTTTGTACAACATGTTTTAATTGTGAATTGGTGTTTGTAGTTTGTGTACAATTTAAATCTGATGATGGAGCTGGTATCTCGCCGAAACGTAATGAAATAAACGATATTCAAAATTGTTACTAGACCCTATTAATTTCTTATGAAGTATTCGTAACTTAATCTTCTCTTTGAAGGTATTATCCTTCAGACATTTTATTCACAAAAACAGTTCAACAAAATTGATCAACATTTCCGACTTGTTTGTTGAGAAATTTCATTTTTAATATCTGCTAAACAAAATAAACAAACTAATGAAATTTTGCCGGAATTTATAACTTGAGTATTCCGTTGAAATGAACTCACCTAAGTTTTAAGTTGCTGCCAAGAGAAAGTAATTATCTCCGTAACTTTGTTTTCGGGTGTCGCCCGATTAATATTTTTGCAAGCTGAGTTACTAATTAACAACTTTGCGAGATTTTTCAAGTAAAAATGTTTATGCCCAAAGGCTGCGGTTTGTTCTCTATTTTAGAACAATAAAGTGTATTATTCGCATGTAATTTAAGAGTTATCGATAGTTATTCGAATAAACAGTTAGTGAATTCGTCAATCTAATATCAATTCTATTTATTGCGGAAATAAACCGATTTTTTTTTTCGCTAACCCGAACATAAATTCATACAGTTTGCTTAACCAAGACATGACAAAAACTGCATTAACAAAAGTTGAAAGGGAAAAATTAATTATTGACCAAAATAAAAACATATAATGGCATGTAACAACATTAATTTAAAATAACATAACATATATTTATATGAATTTGCGGATACATTACCAAGCTATAATAATTCTCACCGCAAAAGCAAGGCTGAAAATGTAAAAAAAACTGTAGTTACGATTCAATAATAAGTTACTGTTAAAATGACCTAAACAAATCTGATAATACAAAATCTAATAGCAAATATCTATACTGACTTTTTAGGAAGCATCCTGATCTATAGAAAAGCGGCAGCGTATTTATTTTAATTTATTTTATTAGTTATATAAAGTGGTTTTGGTGTTAACTTCATGGTTACTTGGGTTGGACGTGACTTGTTCGGAGCGCAGCGAAAGGATCTCTGGGAATGTGGCCTCTTAGGAATCTTCAAACGATGAGACAAAGGAAATAAAACGGAATAAAACAGAATTAAGTGGCCGAGAACGATATTGTTCTGGTGTACGTCAGACATAAAGTTATCAAGTTTTATTGTTACGCGTTTTATGTGCGTATCGTTCGCGGTAATTGCGAAATGACGAACAGTACGCAGAAGACGGCATTGACATTTTCATGGGGACTTTTCCCGCTTAACTGTTTTGCAAGAATAAAACGTCTTTGCATTCAGCGTCATCTTAAGGATTTGAGAAAATTTCTCTGCAGAAGATTGATTATGGCACACGACTGACTTTCCTTTGAATAACGTTGCTAATATGTATTAAATAACGACTATCCACCAAGATGCATGAAATGCACTTCTGTGAAGAAATGGTAAAGTTTACCTCATCATTTATTTTTTATGTCTACATGAACTATTAAACGAAAGGTACAAGGAATCTCCACTGTACTGAAAACGAAACAATTTTATTCCTTGTGAAAACCGTATTTCGAATAGTTCACACGTCGACGTGTGTATATTAACTAACAACTTGATAGATTCCAAATGGAATACTAGACAAATTCGATAAAAGTTGCTGTCAAATAACTTGCTGATAGTGCGACGCCCTTTTCAAACATGTAAAGTTCGATTTATTTCGTGTTAACCTGCAATTGACATCAAAAATGCATTCTGCCTGCTCCAAATGTAATATATCTTTTGATTTAACTTGGACCTCCTAGAATTTTTTTCTGTTGGGCTTTAATTCTAACATATCTCAGTCATGAAAGCAAGGCAATTTCTGTGTTTTGTTATAAAACTCATCCTAGCTACCTACATTAATCAATCATACATTCATTTGAAAAGATTGAAAATTATATTAAATTAAAAGGCAATAAACATTTGGTAGATACTTAAAATTTACTTAGAGCAAATATTTTAACTACCTAGAGCTGCCTTTGAAGTCGAAGCGGTTTAGGATGAGCATAATAATTGCCTCATACATAAATGTTCCCCGGCGCTCCCGTGTATACATAACAGGGCACTCTTTTCAAACTCCTGTTGAAGGTTATTTATAGTCTGTTTGATTTACATTTTACAAGGAAAAAGTGCGGTTTCCGCTCGTTTATCATAACTTGGTGCCATCAAAGTGTCAGTCGAGGTGATGGCTAAAGGTTTGTAGTAGAATACGGTTGTCGAGCGCGAACACAAGCACTGACACATACCAGAACACCTCCAAAATTATATCAAACGCGATATATGTAATTGTTTTATTTTGTTCGCAGAACTATACTGCGGGTTTCATACAACAGCTAAACACAATGCCAAATTACATCTGTTCTGTTATATTTTATTTCTGTATAAATGTGAATTTTCCCATTTTCTCATTGCGTATTCTATTAGCCCCAGACCGTCACTACACTTTCCAATATCAAAAGTTAAGTCTACGTAATGAACTTATACGAGCATTCGCGTGATAGAAACCGTCCCATTTCCCGTTAGGTGTATATCTAAACATATAAAAGTTCATAAAACCGGCTCTTTACGGATCACGGTTAGTTTTATATCATTTCTCTTGCACTTCAGCAAATTTTATTATTTTCCGCCTCATATCATCCAAAACCGGCCGTTCTCTATCGCAATTTTCTTACAAATCCCCGACAAGCCGAACAGACTTTGCACTACATAAAAGAGTTATGTATGGCTTAGGAATCTTATGTACAGCCTATACGTTTTTCTGATTCTCTTTAACATTTGAATGGGCTCTAATTAATATTATTACCTGCTAGAACTTACATATAGAATGCCAGTAAATATTTTAATCAGTGCTGGGCTGGAGTTAAAATATAATATAAGTTACTCTAAATTAAGTTAATTCTTCTAAATATTTTTAAGCGYGCTTTTAAGTTTATTGCTGGTCAATTGTGAGATATTTCATATCAATGCGKAGTAGCACTTCAGTTTGCCTTAKCAAGYCGCATCAAAACTCTAGATAGTTAAGTAAAATGTAACAAATTAAACAATGTTTCATATTGACCATTTATCATGCAGAACGGAGTCGTAGCCGGAAAACGATTAACTGAAAGTAGTGTCGCTAAAGGGACCAGGGATGCAAAGAGGACATCCGGCTAGAATTTTCACTAAATACGATATTTGCTTTTGTATGTAAAATATGGGGTACCTAAATATTGTTTTTCGACAGTTGTTTGCCTGTTTTAGCTAAGTTCTGTTTTTATTCAATCACCAAAACCCCGATGTAGTTCGATTTTTAATGAAACATGGAAACTATTTAATGTGAGCTGCGTATAATAGGTCGACTTGAAGTTTCTATTCAGTTTTACGTAGTTTTTGCCGCTATATAATGGCTAAGAATCTTGAGTTATGACATTTTATTCACAGCTTCATTTGCTTCGATTATAACTTCGCTAATTCCTTATTTTTTGTGATCTGCAAAGGGTACGTTTGCGTTCAAGTTAGATGCTTCAAGTTCAGATGCTTCGAAGGGCAATCGATTTTTCTATATTTTCGCATAATATTTGAATTATCTTATCGTAAATATCAATTTATTGCCAAAGCATTGTTGATAATTTATATCAAAACTTTTCGAAATTCGTGTACTTAAAATAGCTTTTACAGTATTACAGTATTTTTAATGTAATTTCAAACAATTCTATAAGGGCACAAAGTCGGCAACATATTTTTAACTAACTAAACATATCTTTAAAAAATGGAAAATTGAAAAAATGTGCATTTATTTGAAACCATGTGGATTATTTATCTGAAGTAAAGTTCTGATTGCAAATTCTGGTACTTTGTACCATAAACAAGTCCGTAAGTGGCGCAGAAAATTTTAAGAGAATAAAAAAAGGAATTTTATTCATAATCATTGGCTAAGTGGTCAAAGATATTTTTACAAAAGTTAAAATAGTTTCTACCACTGTCACGCCCACGTTTTCCCAATACGAAACTGTATATTATCGTCCAATAATGTACACTTTTAGTACTTGAAACTAAGTAATATGAGGAATTTACGAGAAAAAGTTTTGCCTTTCAGTGTAAACTTATTGGTCATTATAATTTTTTTAAATTATACTTTCACAGCTCAAGGAAAAAAAAACGATTAATTTCTTTATCACGATCTTATCGAAACAATGTTCTACTTGAAAACTAGAAAACACTTTAGCTAGAAGTAGAAATTTGGGATTTTTTCAGAATAATCTTCAATTTTTAATCGAGGTTATCAGTCTCCATTGCTGTGTCAATCAAGTTCATAAATAAGCATTTTTATATGTTCGAATAATGTAATAAAACTGAAGCACTCAGTCAAATTTATGATTCTATTTACTGTTATTTATCAGATTTCCTTAGTTTGGTTAGGTGAAGCTTTGAGCATATAAATCTCTACAGACGCAGAATATTGAAAAGGGTTTCGTGTTCTACACCGTTTCAGGAACCACACTCTAAATCACCCTCTAAGTGAAAGTTTCAATTTTATTTGATTTGAAGTTTTATATCACCAGAAACAAAATACTTTTAGAAATACCGTTCTATAAGTAATCAAATTAACTGTTCTTTCGTGAAGCCACCAAATTTAACACCAGGGAACAATCGTTCTGTGCAACTGAAAATAGACTAAGTATACAAATGACAGTCAAGCCATACAACATACATTTTAAATATTATTTGATAACCAATTAAGGCTTTCTTTTATAGATTATCAATATTCCAGTTTTTTATGAATCATCATCTCATCATTTTAATTCGCGTAAAGCGTATACAATTTTATACTCCTCTTTCGAGTTATAAACGAAAAAGATGATGGCCTTTATTAATATTTGTCTGTGCTAGCTTGATTACCTGCCCAATAATAGTAGAACCTTTCGCAGGTAATTTTGTTGATTATGTGATGTTGTGTAGCCGTTAACAAATTGCCTGTTTTTTGCTCTTTATATCTACAGAATGATTCAGAAATAATCTGAAACGGAAACATTATTGCTTCAAACTTGTTCTTGAAATTAGGCAGTAATGTATGTGCATAGATAATTGATATTTTATAAGTAGCTAAATCTTAAGGGTCAATCCTCCTATTTTGAAAGTTCCGCTTAAAAGGAAGTAATTAAATTGAAATTAAACAATATATTTTTTATGAAATAATGTATATACTAGCAAAATTCGAGCTCATATTACTAATAAAAGCATTCTAGATCCACGTTAAATGATCTAATTTATAAGTAGGGGTCTCTGAGGTTATGGATAATTTAAAAAATTATATTTTAACTGCGATTTGAAGCTTAAAATTTCGCCTGCAGTAGGTATTTGAAATTTGGAAATAAATAAATTGCATCAGTAAACATTGATTCCAGTTACCCCCTTTCAATCGGCATAAGAGGACGAAAAATTGTGTGACTACGAGAACGTTTATTAATTTGAAAATGTATTATTGTAATTTTGAACTCATCAAATAGGATTTTAACTGAAAATCGTACTGGTCAATCTGTATGCGGATCATCGAATGTTTAACAATATATCCCAATGTAGTCCCACCTCGATAATTTGTAGCATTCTTCAGCAAAGAGCCTATTTTTTTTCTCTCCGTGTGTGTTGGCCTTTGATGTTAAGAAAAATAAATGAAGGAAATCATAGCGGAAGCTATTATTCCGAGTACTGCCAGTAAATGGTGTGCCATTACGGTTGATTTAGAAATTCATAATTGTGAATGAGCTAAGTGCTTTGGATTGCATTAACGTAGTTTTCTTCGGCGTTGTGGCTAATATCCTCGGCCACACATAAGGAGTGGGTCTGTTTTAACAGTTTTATGTTAATTAGTTCATATCCGCGCCTCGATTTGCCGCCTTCCAATTTTCTAGTCACCCCGACTCTCTTTTTACTCGGTGGAAAACTAATTGAATTTTTTCCATTAATCACGGCCTGTCATTGGGGGCCTTAACACCAGCGCCTAAACACGTCATGTCAAATTATAATCTTTTCGAGGGATTCCGAAAAAAAGAAGGATGTTCTTGAATGAAAAAAAAATCGACCCACGACTAAATTAGTTTTAAAAGATAGATTAAATGGGTTTTTGTATTGTTAAAAGCGCCGTGTGAAGTGTCTTGATAAATTGCTTTAATAAAGGCTGTATTTTTTGGCGAGGTTTATTGTCTGGACTTAATTCAAAATGACTCAATGGTTTTATAGCGTTATTTAAGGTTTGCCATTTTATTAACGGTGGATTTAAATTTTATATTTTTGAACGGGAATGTTTGAATGAATTACATGAGTGCCGGGAACGATCCGAATTCTGATTGCGGACAGGACTAATTTATTATTTTGCGAAATTGAAACACTGCTTGATGTTTTCTTTGCCTAATCAATTGTATGTCTCAACACACCTAGCTTTGGTCCGATGAATATTGCCTGGAACTGAGTGGAATACGAAACCAGGAATTTTATTACGTTTGTTTAAATTGTATCTTCCGATTTAATTGGGGCGGTTTAGCTAATAATACCGACATGCCGATTGAAATATTAATTATACTTTGTATTAAGGTTTTTTTCTAAATAGCGCATAACAAAAATTGCATTGCATTCATTTGACTAACAAAATTATTCAAACAACAAATTATTTTACAAAAAGTCGTTACCTTCTGGGAGTTTTGATCGCAACTTTTGAAGCTGAAATGTAGTGGCGCTGACAGTGCAATTCTTTAACTAAACTTCATTTAGTTAACTAAACGTCATTAGATTATAGTTTAATATCTGTTGAAGTAGAGCTTTAAAGTTCTGTTGGTTCAGTGACACCACTACATCCGCTGTATCCGTCTAATTCGACTTGCATTAATTAGTTTGTGTTATATTGCTTAACCAAATAAAAGCTTTACATTATTCGAATCTCTGAATTTTCTTTTATTAATTGAAATGCTTTAGATTATCTTACTAATTGCTGCATCAAAACATGTCGTTTAACGGTATTTGTAAACAGTGTTCATTATGGTTCCGTTCGCAATAAATATTCTAAACAAATGGAAAAATGGTTTCAAATGTCTATCTCTATAAAATATTCAAACTTGTACAATACTCGTTTGAAAACCCACTAATGTGGCTGAATACTAACAGTAAAACACTGGAATTTTTTGTTAAAATTGAATCAATATAATTGATAGGAATGTATGTACAACAAATTTAAATATGCATAAAGTTTGCCTTCTTGTGAAGACCAGTATGAAGGGAAAAATCTGTATAAAAACGGCTCGGAATGAAAGGTATGTCTTTATTAGAACAACGGCAAAAGTTGTCGAAAGCAGCAAAAGTAGTCGCAACTAAATAGTTGATTGCTACATATTGAATCATGACATATTGAAGACAGTGCTAATGAACGACGACTACGACCGTGTTGAGTTTCATAGGAAATATGAACGGATATGGAAAATCAATTTCAAGCTGGCCTCTATTAATATCGCAATTTAGAGGAAATTTGAAGGAAATTTGATCATTGTATCAACTTTTTTCAACGGAAGTTTTTATTTTATTTTAACATCACGATGCAATTTCAGATGAAAATCTTCTTGTAAACAATGAAAACAGATGTTATGAAATAAGATTCTGAATTGAAGTGATACAAATGCTTCAATACAAGGGCTTTCCGAACTCAATTAAAAAAAGAAATTATGCATCATTGAATTATTTTCAACTGATTAAAGTAACAAATGTTTGGTCCCTCTTCAATCAGTAAAATGAAATATTTCTGTATTTTTGTCTGTTAATTTCATATGTTGCCTATGCTACTTTTAGCGTGAAAGCATAGGTATTTACCTACGTAATATTAGAAATTTTTTTTTTGCAAATTGCAAAGCCAACTGTTATAATATGCATTGCAGTTTAAAGTTAATGGCTAAAGGTATTTTAGTATATGTAAATGCGTTTTAACATTTTTCTTCTTAGTCGTTTGCTCGGTTTCGAGCATCGTGAGTCCATGTTTTGTTTTCTGTGATGGCTTTCCATTCTTGTCTATTTTCTGCCATCTTGCATGTTTGAGTGAAGTTTTTGCCGGTTAGACCGGTCATAACATCCATGTATCTTGTGGGCGACCTTCCTCTTGATCTTTTGCCAAGTCTTTCAAAGTGAGTCTCTCAAGACCATTTCTTCTGACAACCAAAGAATTTAGCTATTTTCTCCGCCACCATAATGCTCAATCTCATCTTAATTCTGAGCTAGTCCAGAATGGACTGGTTGGTTCTTTTCTCAGTCCAGGACACGCTCAGCATCCTGCGCCAACAAAACATTTCGAAGGCACTTACCGCTTACCCATCTTTTTTAAAGTCCAGCATTTCGATCCATGTAGAAATACTAAAAACACCAAGCTCTTGACTAATCTCACTTTAGTGATAAGGGATATGTGATGGCTTCTCCGTACTTTGATTAGTTTCTGTCCTCTCCAAGTGATTTATTGGTTTTCAACTTGCTCACTGCTGACCTCATTTCTTTTCACAGTATGGGAGATCCTTTTTCGTTGTATGTTATAGTTATAGCGTGTGACTTTCTGAGTTTCTAGTGTCGTCTATTAATTTCTCGCAATAKTTTTTCCATGGCTCCYTTACCTGTGCTCTGTCTGTTATTAGTTTACCATCTTCCGATCTTGCTSAGGACTTTTAGTTGAMCGTACATGTAATTTGATTGACTTTGCTAAACAAGTCCTTGGACTCATTCTTGTGTGCGKGCTGCTCAACTTCTGCGCATATATCGTTTAGGTACTCGTTTTTGTCGATTCYACAGTGGCGATCTTCTACAGAYCCTCTATAGATCAAAATCTCTTGAGTGAGTTCGTTATATTGTTCTCTATCCTCTTCCTKGTGTAGGYCCGTGWCCTTAAGTTGTTTTCYCTGCGATCCATGCTTTTCTCTTTTGTTTCGTTGTGACTTCAGTTTGTGACGCCACTTCCATCAGAACGGTTTCTGATTTGTAACAGAATGAGTTGGAGTCATTGTCTGATGGTGTGTGTGCCCTTAATTTGGAGATTTCTATCTTTGCCTTTGTTTTGAAGTTTTCATTAGCTTTAATGGTGTCTGAAGGTTTTGGTAGGCTGCAATCTGCTTAATATTCTGCGGAGCTCTACTGCAAGAAACTGGTAATCACTATGGCAATCTTGCATAGTAATCACCAGCAAATCTAACTGAGGTACTCCACCTGGATTTTAGGACTTAGACCTCCCGTTGTATAGTCGTCTTCCATGATCTTCATATCCTGTGTTCGTAATGGAAAAGTTGTTTTCAGTGCACAATTACAGCGATCGTTCTCCTCTGGTGTGTCTGTCTCCCAAACTGTATTTGCCGATCACTTTGAGTAGATGTTTATCTCCAGGTACCCTTTCAAGTTTAGCATTATAGTCTCCTATTATCATCGTGGTTTCTCGATTTGGTTGAGTCTCCAAAAGTTGTTCTAATTCAGAATAGCGTTCTTCTATCTCATCATCTAGCGCTTCGCTTGTTGGAAAATACACTTGTACAATATTCAGATTCACAGGATGGGCGTTAAATCTGACCAATATAATCCTATCACGGACTGCTCTGTACTCTGTCATGGAATTTCCTAAGGTCCTGTTAACTACGATGGCCGCTTCCTTTCTGGATGTGTCCCCAGTTCCTGAGTAAAAAATGATGTAATTTCTAGACATGAAGTGTCCCGAGCCTTTCCCGTGGTTTTCTGCTAGACCTACTATACTCGTACTATGTCTGCTTATCTCTTTCTCCACAATGGCTAGCTTTCCTGCTTCCAATAGTCTTCGAACATTCCAAGTGGCTATATTTAAGCTCTTCCATATGTTCATTTCAGTAGCCCATGTTTCATGTGATGTCTGGTTTCCTGCATGTCTTTAACATTCTAAGTACAAACTAAACATCTTACAAATGAAGCATTTTAATATTAAAGCTTTGGTATTAAAATATATTGTGCTAACTTGTTACCCAATCGAAATACAAACCGCTCAAAATTCAACAAAAAGTTAATTAACAGTAAAGGATTTTATGAAACCATAAATAATAACAAATATATACTTAACAAAAAGTTGAACTCAATGTTTGTTTATCCTCATTACCGCCACATGCGTCAACAAATGAAATAAGTGCTTATTTTACATTTAGAGCCCCAACTTTTTATGTGCAAATGAAAATTCAACGTCAATACTCTAATAGAATATATTTAAATTAATAATCAATCAATTTAGCAAATCACACAAATAACAATTAATGGCATGTGCTGTTCTTATGCGTGTGTGGAGAGAGGCTCTCGAATTAAACTGTGCTAATTTATGCCAGGATTTTTTTCCCTTTTGGAAGAAATGTAAGTGAAACTTTATAGTGATTTCATAGATACCCTGCAAAATCTGGATGTTTTGAAATTTGATCATATAACAGCTTTGTTAATACAGAACTGTTCTAAGTTCTCTTACTAAAAACTCTTCTAAGATTTTAGTTATTTGTAAGTTGAAATAAGCACTAAAAAAAAATTATTCAGATAGCAGCTACTCAATGAACAAATCTATCAAAATTTAACTACAGTAACAATATTGGTCTAAATCTACATATCAGAAAAAAAAATACTGAAATCACAGCACGCTTAACTAGTTCCTCTTGCAGATACTACACACAAAGGAGTTTTAAGATAAACAATAACAAACAACCGACCAGCTTCAACTTTTAACTTAAATTCTGCACTTTTTTGGGAATAGGTGATTTCATAACTTTAAGTGGCAATATCGTTTAGCCTACCGAAGAGTGAAGATTGTGCATATGAGAAAGCAAGTCCTTTATAATACGGGCTTCCCAATTTTTCATATACCTGGTTTTGAAGCCAAGAAAACTGCGTTGTAACATTTCAGACCAAATTTGTTAGCGTTTGACCCTGCTTTAACAATGGAGAGTTTTACTTTTACTTTACAAAGGTTCAGACCTTTGCACTCGCGTCACTAAGCGGGATATGTAGCCGAACATTTTAAATTTTCTACCCGTCTGCGAATTAAAGGGCCAATACCTAAATCGTAAAAAAATATAGGATATGCAGCAGACTTTTAGATCCGGGTTGATTAACAACTGAAAATAAAAAAGGTGTATGCTTCTTTGCGGCTGTCAAAACCGAAGAAATAACGCCAAAAATAATTGAAAATAGTTAATAAGGAAACACTTTTACATCGCCCAACAACAAACCCGAATGATGGTCTTGAAAAGCATTTACAAAATGCGTACCTGATATATGTATTTGGCGAGCTTTTAATAAGGTTTCCAAATTGATTCTTCCGGTCTCCTTGAATCTATATGGAATGTTTAAATCAGAATTAGGAAAAATGCGGACAAAAGGTAATAAATATTTAAGACAAGTTAAGTACTGAAAATCAAATCAAATATTTGATAGCAGGACGAAACAAGTAGCATATGTTGATGTACGTTAGCAATTAATTTCAAAACTGCTTCTTTCTATTGATATGATTTCTTCAAAGTCTTGCAACAAAACAAATATTTATTTGGTGTCTTTTTTACTTTTTGATTGGGCAAAATGGTGATATAGAAAAGTGTGTTTTTCAACAAAAAACTGTGTGCAGATTAGTTGTTTGTTTTTTTTTAAACCGCTTTCCTACAGACGGCGTCGTTTCAAGTTTCGGCATTCAAGGCATCGGCAGCCACATATAAATTTTATATGAATGACCAATCAATAATAGCATGTTTGATAAAAAACGTATTAATTAATCAATGTGTTAATGGAAGAGACTATTTCGAATTGGTACCTCTTCAAATATATTCGGGGTAAATACATCCAAAACGTTTTTGTTATCAACCATTTGATCACTTGCCAAACATTAACGTATATATTTCAACACTCATTAAATTTATGTATTTATTGATTTCGTATAATTTATTTCTCTTTCTAACCCTAAAATATAACATTATCATAAATTGTACTTGTACTTTGCCTCTATAGAAACATTTTTTAGCAAATAATATTACAATACATAAACCTTTTGAAATTTGGCTCAATTACTATTTTATGCATTGCAATACATTAACCTTTTTGCTTCCAAAGAATTATTACGGCATTTTAATCGTCTTGCATATTATAAATCATATATTAACTGTTTGAAAAACCGTAGTGCAAAAGCCGTGCTTGATTGTGTGAACGAATAAAAATGTTTTGCTAAATGACCCAGTTTAGACGATACAAACCAATGCAATAAGTTACAACAGATCTCATAATCCACCGTTCACTGATTACAAGCTGGCAGAAAGCCACGAAATCCGATTTAAAACACCTGGAACACGATATCAATTAGGCAGTCCATTTCAAGATTTTAAATTACAACCACAAACTGAATGTTATTCTACAAAATTGCTGTTGCCGATTTGAACACAGGATTTTTAATTTATTAGAAGATAAACGACTATCACTAACTAATTAATGAGTAATATTTTTAAGTATTTGCAAGTATAAGTTTTGGGTAAAACTGAGGAATTATCAGAGAAAATTGCACTTTACAACGGTGTTTTTCAATTTAAGGAACTATAAAGAAAAATGTAAGGTTTGCTCAACGGTTAGTCTTTGTGTAATCCCGAAAATGTCCAGTTTGCTTTCTATAAAAATTCATGTCCTTAACTTTAAAACCTTGTTGAACACTGGTTTTTTATGGAAGATTTTCTCGACCATCCAATGGCATTTCCCTCTTTGGGTCCAATGTACTAAAAGCCATTGGGCCCAGTTATGAAACCCTTGATACTTAAATATGCATTATTGAAAAACAAAGGCCACTATGTGAAACCCTTTTACCGGTTAAACTTTGACAACATTGATAGTATTCATATGCAAATCCGTAATTCCACACATACCCCAATTTAACTTACGTCAGTCAATAAATGTCGACGGCCATATTCCAGTAAAACATTTGTCAGGATCCCTATTGTTTTTATTCAAATTACTTTGCGGTGCTTGTGATAGAGCGAAGGGTCCGCTTCAGGGTCAACATAGGGCATAGAGTCGAAACAGTTAGCAGCGGATTAGCTGTTCGGGTCGAAATGCTTAATAACTCAAACGCATTGACTTAATGCAACTTTGGGTCGATGGCTGATGATGATGATGAATGTTCAATGTTCTGGCTAGTGGCGATTAACAAAAATTGTCAGACTTTTTTAAATAATGTCTCAGTGTAGTTAGTGACAGAATTCTTCAAACAACTTAGGGAGTTTCTCCAAAGGCACTTAAAAAATCCCTTATACCTATTTACTATCTTATAGATATTTACATGTGGGAACTTATTGGCTAACTAAAATAATTTATAGCTGGCATTCGATAAAAATGCCAGTTTAAAGTAATCAAAAACGTTACATAACGTAAACTATAAAGTTGAATGAATTTAGAATGTGGAAGCCAGTCGCGATTTTTTTTTAGATCTATTAGATAGACAGAAGCAAACTGCTAGCACAGAGACAATTAAAAGTACTAAAACAGAGAAACACCACCCTGAATTAAACATTTTTCATAACCACCAACAACTATTATTAATTGAAAATATATTGTTGACATTGGTGGACTGATTTTTAGCCTATGCAAAACTCATTAACAAATATCGTATCATTATTTTTTTAGAAAACACAGTCAAAATATAAGAAATTAAATATGAATAATCACGCTTTGAAAAGTTGTGCATATCTCGCTTTTTGATACCCGATGTCTCAAAAGCAGTTAGTCTGACAACTTACCAACACGTATATATTTTTTTCTGTCTGTTTGTGGTGCAATTCCAAACCATTCATAAAAAAATCACTATGCATATTTTAGATATTTAAATATATAAAATTAAATTGGTAATGTTTGTCGATAATTTCCAAAGTGTTTCTTCGGCGGATTGTATGAAGTAATTATCATTCACCTATTTATTTCAGTATTCATCATAATTTTTTTGCAGTGGTATAGGAGATTGTTCAATGATTCCGAACATTTTTTTAGAGCTTTTGTTGCCCAATAATGCAATGTTTTACTGTTTGTTAGAAAACTCGTACCAAATCAGCCCTACAAAATCCATATCATAGCACATACACACGAAACATCGGTTTTCCTCTGGAATGCCGAAACTTAGCCCATTGTTTTTTTGCTGTTTAATGCGCCTCTTAACCCGTTTACTGAAGAGATGCTGTGACTTCGTGTACAAAGCAACCATTATACCTACTATATATGTTTGAGTGCACACATCTTAAGCATATTTTTCTTTGTTAAGAATTACTTTATGAAAAAAAAACGGGTAGTGTAGCGAACCTTTATCCAAGTGTATGTTTTTAAAACAGGTGCTATCAGCTAAAGAATTGTTTGTATTATTGTTCTCTAACAGAAGCCTTACAACTTGTTTTGAGTTACAGTTGCATAGATTCGCATCTAAAAAAATAAAGTCACTTACGGAATGTGCAAAAAAACGTGCCAGGCGAAAGGTAAAATAAATGTACAGTGAATGGAATTCATGCAACCATTTAAAAGTTATGCAATTACAGAACCCCAGACAGAATTAAAGGTAAACGACATCCTTTAATATCATAGTGCAATCACATAACGCAACAAACAAAAGCATAAATCCGGGCTGAGCATAAGGCAAAGCGAAATTCTTTCTTTGTGAAGCGTATAATTCATCCGGTTGTAATTTATAACCTTTTTAAGATGTCTGAGTCATAATTGGCGAATGCCAAGTGCAGAATTTACAGTGCAAAGAAAACCGGGCAATAATAAGCATAACGGTAGAATTCCTAAATGAAATAAGCGCACCGTTTACGAAGAGCGAGCATATTAAACGAAACAAAATTGTACTTAAATATCAAAGGAATTTGTGTAATGCGTTTGAAACTGAAGCTAATTGCCAATTGCAAAGGTGGGAAAAGGCTGGAACACCAACAAAGGCATTCGGAACTTTAACTTCTCTTAATGGGTTCAAAATCAAATAAGCAAATGTTGCTGCCAGAGGCATGAAATGCATTTAAAACTCATGTTCATGGTGCTATTTAATAAACACCAAGCTCTTAATTGAATGAAACAAATCTCTAAACCAATTTTTATTCTTAACATCGCGTAAAACTGGCATAATCGTTCCTCTCAAGGAAAATACCGAAATCTGGCACAGGACTTTAATGCGTCTATTTAACCACCAATTTCATTTTTGGCATTCCCTTTGAATGCAGAAACTCTAGTAGGAGTAATGGCTATTTTGGAATCATTAGGAGTTCCAGCCAAGTGCACAACCAACTTTAATGTTTGTGGGCTTCAAACGGATGTTATGTAAGGATCGTCCACTTTCGGATTCTTCAAAATGTTTTCCAAGGTTTTGGAAAATTCTAGACATAGTATGTAGATGTATAGTCCCTCGTGCGGTCTTCTGATAGATTATTTCTTAATATAAGTAATAAAATTGGATATTTTGCATATTTACACCGCTAAAATGTTGCTTTTTAATATATTTCGTTACTAAATTTTTCTTTTCTTTTCAGATCCTAATTGCAGTTGAGAATATTTCGTTTAAGGTGAGTAGTTACTGATTTAATAAATGCTGCTATTTATTTCCTTTATTTATGTCTATTTATTTTCATAGACAAAAAAATCTGTAATTTGATGATTTATAACAATTAAAAATTTAAATTCCTGTTTACATACAGTTTGAAACGCAGAAAGTATTACTTCCTTTAATTTAAATAAAATAAATAATAGTAATAAAGTTTAATTTGAAAAAATAATTATAAAATCATTAAATCTCCATTCATGAATAACGCATTGAGTTCAGTACATTTTAGCATTAATACCTGACATAATTCGCATTAATTTTCTCGACTTTTTGCCTATCCGATGTTATTTGCTTTGAAGCGCTTCATCTCCGCTGAGAATATAATTCAGAATAAAACTGGAGGAAAAAATCCTGGAAAACGAGCTAAAGTAGCGCAGTTTTTTGGTCCTTTAAAAGGTTTTGAATGTATATGAAATTAGGTAAACAAATTTGCATTTAAAAGAATATAAGTAATGGACTGTGCACAAACACCGGAATAATAAAGGTTTTAATGTATTCGGTCGGATTTTTAAAAGAATTAAATTTTTGACTTTGTAGGTTTTATACGTTTTGAGCTTTAATCTGCATTCGTCTGATATTACGGAAATATAAGCGAAATATTTATTTAAAAAACGCGTTTAAACCGAAATCCTCTAATGGAGTTAGCATTGAAATATGATAAATTTAATTTATTTTATTCCTTAGCAGATTCTCTACACTTATTACGCTCAGGCAACTTTTAAACTTTAACTTAATGGAAATAATTGTTGATATCTGAATAGCATAATTCACACGTTAAACTTTGCATTTGCAAAAAAATGTTATTTATTTCATAATAGTCTAGGACCGTTAATATAACGCTAATAATTACTAAAAGAGGCTTATTAGTAATTGAAATTGCTACAACGTCCTAAAGTCCTCAATTATAAACTTGAGTGTGGCATTGGAGCTTAAAAAGGATGTTGGCCTCTTGTCCTCTGATGTAATTAATAATAATTGAAGTACAAGCTGCTTAGTTTAAACTCTCGGCTTGCCTCCGATTTCTAAGAGCTTGATCCGCGAAAATTGCAATGATAGGAGTCAAAATCCATAAAAACGTTAATAAGTTTTAGGGATATGAATTTAAAGAGTTGACAAGTTTAGTCTTTTTTAATTAATAAATGTAAATTGGCAATAGTCTTAAGGTCATATTGATATTTGCAAAAGGTGTGCGGATTATTTTCGAGTTTTGTTAACAGTCGACATATTTGCGTTCTCAATCAAAAAGATGTCTTGACTTTTGGAAGGATCTACTTAGAAAAATATGACAATTCTCTTTTTGTCTCAATTAAATATATATGCATATATGTATATATAAATTAAAAATTAAGAAATTTAAAATGCAATTTTACAAATGTCTTAGTTGGGCATTATCTCCCCCATAATTATGCTTCTTTGCTTTTATTTAAAACTCCTGACAAATTACGAAAGTTGATGTTTCCTTTTATTTAATTAAACATCGTAAAAACATATTAAGTGATACAGATGGCACTTTGAACTTGTTTACCGTTAAAATCTCTTCTAGAAACGTTCAATTGCCAGCACAATGCGGAATCACTTCGAAGCACTGGAAAATCCTTTTTTACGTTTGTTGGAAATTTGTTTATAAAATTGACAGATAATGTAACTTTAAACTTATTGTGATGCCATACAATATGAAATAAAACCCTATGAGTTTGATTTTATCTACCTAAATATTTGGCAAAAAATAGTAGATATGAAAATACCTCTGAAAAAATTATGTCGAAAGAAACATTAATCGACGGTGTTTTCTTTCTGTCTTCTCCAAGACCAATTTTCATTAAGGAGTGTTTTTTAAGATTAAAAATTTTATTAAATCCCCCAAAGCCAAATTACATAAGCTGCTCGCAAGGAGATGATGCACGGCGAATTTACATTTTAAGAGACCTAATATCTAGGTTATTTCCATGAAGGTTATTCCTCCAGAGATTAGCCAAGGGATGTGGGTATAAGAATAATGGGAATTATAATTCCTCGGGAATATGCTATTAGTAAAAATGGTTGTGGCTCAAATCTGGAGTAATGAAGCAAATAACCCTTAGGTAAATGCGCATTTCACCCGGCAGAACCCCATTTTAATTAATTCGATATGTCGCAAAGAACATCAAGTCTAAATTAGAATAGTTTGTTACAAAAGATATAGTTTTAAATACGCACTAACTAATAATGCTGCAGTGTTATCTGGAAATTCGCAAAGTATCTTAAGGGAAACGCCATTTTCAAATATCGTAGCCAATTTGGCTGACGAGATAGTGGACTAAAATGTCAACAATAGAGTTTAAGTGTTTTTTTAACTTACATGCATTTTAGATTATTTATTGCTATTTTTACTCCATTCTTATATGTAGACAAACAGTCAAGTCGTGATCTAATACCAATATTAGTAATGCGAAGCAGTCTCATTATATTGGCAGTCCAAGGATTAAAAACATTTGTATTGACCTGTTCTCATCATATAAGCCCTGATATAATAAACTTTATTACACGTCGTTTCGTTTGCATGCGCGGTACACATCGTCTAAAGAGTTGACCACTGTTTTTTGGGTTCCATAAGATGCAAGAAGCAGAAAGACTTAAAATGAACTAAGTCTCTTTGTCTCTGATTTTCTTAAGCAAAACCCAAAAGTTATATAACAAATACTTAAATTTACTTGATGATTGGCATTGAAAAACTCCGGAACGCACAACGTAATGCCGAACATTGTCCACAATTTCTGCAACTCGGACCATCCAACTTGCGGAAAAAATATACAAGTATATAAATCATATAATGTGAAGGTATTTTATTTGAGTTTAAACCTTTATTTAAGTCAATAATTTGTGTTCAATCGTATGTAGATAATGCGGCCAATTACCCGCAATTCTAGGAAATGTTATTCACTTTTCAATAACAATTCGTTTAATAACTAGTTCGATGAAAAATAATTCGAGCAATTTAACCCTTTGAACATACTATGCTGTGAACACATTTGCAAAGGTTTGGAAGTGGTAATCAAATCGAGGAAACTGCTCAATAACATAAACCGGCATTAAAAAGCGTTCAGTAAAATCGGAAAATGATGGAACTGGAATGAATTTTAAAATCGGCAGATTTATTACCATATTTTGCTTTAATGGCAAGTAAGCAACACATCGTGCGTTAAACTAAATTTACTAATATTCTCTTGACGAAAAAATTTACTTATTTTTCCCCACAACACACTCAAAAAGTGTTACTTACTTCGGATTACATTCTGAACTGATTCGCAATTATATTAGTCAAGTCGCCCAAGTCACTGTTAACATCATTATTTCTAAAATATCCTCCCAGGTTTCTTTCAAAGGTGTCATTGTTACATAATATCACCTTCAGATGCATTTCGCTTTGTTATACCGATGCGTAGATATATACCATCATTTGATAAATGTATGAACTGTTTCATTTCTGTTCATTCATGTGTTAGATGCGATAATATCGTTAATATCCGGTAACATTATGTGTATGTATAAATATAAACTTCTGCTCCAAATAAAATGTATTGAATTTTGGTTATTAATAGCCAACATCATTTAGAAGAACGTATATAAAATTTTTTCACACAGAAAGTCCGTATCTAAAAATTAATATATTGAAAGTAATTAATAAATTATCTGATCCCTTCCAAGAAAGGCCAAAAAATATTTAGCGAGAAATGTATTTAAGGCAAAGCGCAGATTAAAGAACTAAAAATTAAACTTAAAGAAAAAATTCGTAATAATTAATAAGAAATGCTAGGAAATGTTTTTTATACGGACAGGCATGGAACTGAGTCGCATTTATATACGAACCACAAAATAGCTGTTATAGTATTTGCATTTTATTATTGCACTAAAAGAAATGCTTAATAATGGGATTGAGTAATTAATATTATCCATCAAAAATAATTTTAGGCACGCCTATAGAGCCATAAAATAACGTTCACAAATATTTTGACTCGTCAGAAGCTAGTCTGTCGAAATTAAAAGCTTCATTTTGAAGGCATCCTAATACCCTATAATTAATTCAAAAGTTTAATATCAATATTTCAAATTTGACGCTTCTACGCTTTTCATATTAATAAGCTAAAGTTGCGCCTAGAGATTAATAGCCATCTTTTAATTAATTCAATTTTAATAATGCATTAGCTCTTTTTCTTCCCTTGCGCTTTTTAATCAAGCTGTAAATGTTTCAGTCTTTATATTATTCATTAAGTTATTGGGTTATTACCGATCAAAAGAATAGCGCGTATCGAATAGTAAGTACCTCTAAGTGAGAAATTTGTATTTTATTTATTAATAACCGATTGATTTCAAAACTAATGTACATTTTTTAATTTAACTCCCATGTATTGCTGATACAAGGTGCTTCAAAATTGGCGGCATTCCTTTTAAGGGGTGATAGAGGCTCCCTTGGGGAGTACGAGAAAAATATTGATTTCTAGAAGATATTAACAGTTGAAAGTCGAATTTCAACTTTGTTATTAAGCATTATTTTGAAATTGTTCCATGTTTAATTGGTAGCATATTGGAATAATTCAGCATTCAAAAAGAAAAATTACGATCTTTGCTTCAAATTACGAAAATTTTTGATATCAAAAAAGTTCTCTTCTACAAGTTTTTGATGAAAAGGCACAGCGGCAATGATGTTTTTTGTCATTAACAGATAGTTACAGGTGGATAGCCCTTGTCAA
>NW_026018508.1:4006859-4062583 GCF_020466585.1 Dendroctonus ponderosae
AATAACAATAATTTGTCAAACTGTGACTTACTTTGAATTTCTGCTCTGTATATGATGTGCTGATAAATTTCGTAGTAAACGTAGTCAGACTACGTATATAGTTTGTATAAAATGGACATAAATTCTTTAGTAAAACCAATTTAATTTTAAAGTAAAGATAATATCGGACCAAAACAAACTACAATTAAAATCGGCTGCAATTTGCAAAGCAAATAACCAAAATAAAATAAAACAAAGTGAATTTTTAATACAATTTCCTTTTCCGTGTTTAGATAACTTTTCCGTACAAAAGTGGAATATATGAAAAGGAAAAATAAAAATGCAATTTGGCCTACCATTCATAAACTTGAAAATTTATTTAAATATGAATTGTTATATTTATTGGTTCGTATTGCAAATTAATATTGAAAACTGGAATACTATGGTCAATACGATATGAATCAAAATAATTGATAATGACTTATATTATTCGGCATGTAAAATTTATTGTAGAACATTCAGTTCATTCAGTTTTTTAATGAGAAAAGGGAATATTTAACAAAAATAACTTTAAATGCTTACTGTGGACAGAGCTTAACGAAATAAAAACGATACTTGTATCTCGTAAGGGCGTAATATTTTTCAAAAAGTTTTTAATTACCCAGAGGTAGAGATAAAACTGAAAACATTACTGAATTTAATTAAGATAATCTACCAGCGAGAAAACTAAAAAAGCCATTGCAATTTGTAAAGCAAATAATCTGAATGGGTTAAAAACCTTGTGCACTTTTAACGTGGCTCCTTTTCGTTCGTTTGTTTAATTTTGTTTCCCGAACCCGAGTAAAAGTCATGAACTAAGGCCAATTACGATTATGTTGATATTTAGAAGTTTATCTCAGATTTGTTTGACTCTTAATGGCAGCAAATAAAGTACGTTGAAGTAGCTTCATTTAAATCCGGATTGACTTTCGCAGTTTTTATGATATCTTTGTTGAATTTGCCGTCGCCAGAGACGCCCCCGCCCGGGAGATTTAAAATTTTTCTTTGAACATTGGGTTGTGAAACCAGACAGAAAATTATATTTTTCGCAAAACAATAAAGCTAGACTTCAGACGATCTGAGGCTCACCCGGAAAGGCTGAATTCGACAGAAAAGGCATCTAATCAGTATTTGTAACACTCGACTTACCAGACTGGTATCAAAACCCATTGCGAAAGATTTCGACAGATAGATGTAAACAAAATACGACGCAATCAGAAATGTGGAAAATCAGTTTTGAAGCCGCAACGTTTTGGGTCGTATAGGAAATAAATGAAAATATCCAAAGATGCTTTTAACTAGAAGATATTCAACTAAATAGAGTTAAATAGCCGGTTGGATGATTCAGTTCTTGCGTTTATCTCTATAAATAAGTCTACGAAAGTTTTCGCTTTCTTCTAGGCTTTATTACGTAGGTACATTGTTGTTCTCAATGTAGGCATATACGAGAATATAAATACGGAATTAATTCAAGAAAAATATACAAGACCGCTTCTAACATTTATATGATCCGAAGAAATTTAACTCGGCGACGCTTAACGGCAGGGATAAAAATGCCGTCAAAATAGTAATTACACAAAACGCTTGCTAGAAAATAAAAAAAAATTGACTTCACCCCTGGTAATAAAAAGTAAAATGCCCTTTTTGTAGGTTGTAGATACAACATACAAGGTAGTAAATCCAACGCTTGGGACTTGCGGCCCAAAACATTTTTTCAAGCACTTTATCTTCATCTAGATTACAAAGTTCTTACATATTTTTGAGGGAATAATAAGCACTGAGAAGATTGAAGTCTTTGTAGAAAACTTTGAAAGTAAATTTAATTATTAAATAGTAAAAAATAAAATGATTTTAAACTATAGGTCTCAGGCGACCATGTGAACCTCCTACATTCAACTAAAAGTAACAATATTTTTTGTGCCCTACTTACAAAACGTAGAAATTTGGACTTTGTAATTCAATTTATTTTTCGTTTTAAAAACCGTTTATGTATGTCCATCGCTTCACCCGTTTCAACTTAAATCATAGAGTTATTTAAACAGTAGTCATTTAACTATGCCAACAGACTTGATATTTTTTATAATATAGCTTTCTAGAAATTCCACGAAATAACTCATCTACTGTTTCATAACAAACAGGTCAAATTTACGATAATAAACGGGACATAAAACAGCACAACAGGACAAACACAAACAGGCAGGAAGACATGTCGGAAAACATCATGTAAACGGACTTAATAAGTTTTATTTGGATCTAATGGCAGGGTGACTATAAATATGATCACAGCGGGGGCAAATGTGTTTATTAAAACATGGTAATAAAAATGGTAAATGTCGAAGGCCTGTAAATATTTCAGCACTAAATAGGCAAATTAACCCAACCGTAAAAGATGCTAAAAAAAAGGAATTTAAAAAAATTGAGGCGCAGAGAAATCATATCTAAACCAGCCGCTAATGTAACACAACTGCATGTATATTCTAAGGAGAAACGTCAAGGGTATCTTGTAATACCACTTAAATCAGAAATGTTATTGCAAGCTTTTGAAAGTTGTTCTAAGAGATGCCTGGTCAAATAATTTAAAAGAGCTCGATGATTTCTATACAAAAGTATACGAACAAAATGGAAACGATCCCCTTGAAAACTTAGGTCATGTCCAGACCCAAGTTATAAGGTATATTTCTGAGATTAATCTCAATGGCACACTGAAAAAAATGAAGGGTACTAAATTTTTATACGAAGATAAAATCATTATGAAATTGATAAACACAAAGTTGGTGTTTTCTGCATGGAACAAAATAATAAACGAAAAAGAATACGTAGCAAAACTAGGTATAAGTTAAGCATCTAGTCAATCGTTTAACCCTTTACACAAGTTATAACAGAATGAGTAAATTAGACAATTAAATTATGCATTTAGAACAAGATATGGACAAACGATCATCACCAAACAATCCAAAAATCTAATTGCAGATAAAGGGCACAAGTTTAACTTTTTTATGTAATACATGTTGCAAAAAATGTAAATTATATAAGTAATAGTATAATAATCAGTTCCACTAGATATTATGTAAAATGCTTGTGTAAAAAAGTCAGTGTATATTTTTATAAAAATGTTCTAAAAATCCTTATGCATATGAATAATCTTGAAGGTTCAAAAGGTTTTAAAAAACAAATTTCTTCCAACACATACTTTAACGTTCGTTAGCAAATTTTTACCTAATATTCACTTAGGGATTCCACTCGGCTCACTGCTGACAATGATTGTTCTAACACATAGTTTGCAATTTTAAATACACAAAAAAAACTAAAGAAAAGTCAAAAAGAGAATACTTTTCTTTGTCACTTAAGTTATTCTCTCAGAGTTTCAAAGCTAATAAGGAAAATTTCTTAGACCTTACTGCCGGCGCAAGACTGTGCTTATAATATTAAATAGTCTTTGAAATGCCAGTATACGTAAATCTGGTAACTTAAGGTACTTTCTGTAAAATTTTCGGGCACAAAATGATCAAATATCAGCAGCAAAAATGCCGAAAATGTTTTTGATGAACCAAAGGCCAGGTTATATCACAAAATGCAGCATACATGAATTCGAAGTTTCATATTTTATTATAATAAGACCTTAATACGAGAGCTCAAACTCTGAGCTCTCGCTTTAAATTATTGAAGGTGTCTCAAGATAGACACAATCAGCTCTAACATTTTGAAGATGCAAACGTAAATGCATTTTAGATTATATAAGTTATGCCACTTTTTTATCACGAGCTTGATCAGGTTTCCTTATTGTTAACTCGAAAAATACGGAATTATCTAAATGCATAGGATCTAACGCAATGGCATTAGTGGTATTTTTGCGATGTCTTCAACTTCCATAATAATACCGGCGTGGATAACCGAACCGTACATCAAACCCTTCATATAATCTCGAATAAAGCCACTTAATCTCTTTTTGGCGCTTTTGGTATTTTACGAAACTTTACGGGAGCGACAACGACAACTCGAATTTATTTTGTGCGGTTGTGTTTCCTGGCGTATTTATTTTTACCCCGGGGTATCTCTTTTTCAAAACCCGGCTCGCTTACAGACGAGGTTGCGGTGCAAAACTCCAGTAAATTGTGTGTTACAAATACTGATTAGGTATTTTGTCTCCATAAAAAAGCTTTTTTGGTGGATTTTTTTAGGTGGCTCTTGGGACTCGTCTTTTTATCAGCCCACACCAAGTGAATCGTGTCCATATTTTTCTACTCAGGCGGAATATTGCAATTGCTTGTCTATCGTTCGGTGGTTTCAAGCTTCTTTCATTCAGAACTCTACCTATATTCCAGCTGAGTCAAATAGAGACTGGACAATTTACGGTGCAGACGTAATGTTAAAGAGCATATGAAAAAATAAATTGGAAGACAAATTTATAAATAGGATCTGGGATCCTCAATTTTACATTGGCCCTTAACGCTGTATACATGTTTGACGCAAATAATTATTAACCTGTATTCAACTGAATATGAAATATGTATCACTGTTCCACCAACAACCAATAACATACAATACAGGACAGTAGAACCACCTTAGAAAGATGCCGATGTGCAATTATTGTTGCAAAGCATAGAACGAAAGAAGCAAATGGCACGTACACGGGTAAAGCCATTCCTGCAAAACCAATAAAATTTTAAAACATTGTAATGCCACAAAATACACGCCTAACAGCTCGTTCTCGCATAAGTAAATAAGGGAAATAAAAATCGAGTTTCCCATTACGACTTTTCGCTGCATTTGGATTCTTCGAAATTGAGTTTTAATGTTTGCGCCAATAGTTTTTACGGCCGTTAAAACGCTGGATAGGTAATGGTTGGACATAGAAAATGAATTGTTTTATTCAAAAAGTTCCCGTTTAAGTTCAACTGCTGTTCAGAACCCAAGAACGAACAAGAGGGTATTAACAGGAAATGGGCCAATAGAGTATAGTCCATAACTATCTCGATGATATATTGACTATGTAAATATATGTAATAAAAGTGTAATTTGTAATAAAATATATGTGTAAAACAATGTAATATAAGAAACGAAAATGAGAAACAGGAGATTTTACGAAATATTTCTTTGTACTATTCCAACTGCAAGTCATACGATATCATCAACCCAACTGTGGATCGGTTTGTAATTCTTTCTTCTTTTTAGATGCAAATTGTCCGACAATCAATGCTATTGAAGCTAATTGAAAGTGTTTCAGATCGAGGAGGAAAAGCTTAATTTCTACACTTTTATACTGGGAATAAAAGCGATTAAAGTCGGAATCAAATATTTATGTCGATTGCGCAAAATTAAAATTGCCAAAAGATTTTTTATATCATATTAATATTTATAATAACATCCATAACGGATTAAGTGGAAGTGCTGTACAAGAAGGACTAATAATTTCTAATGCATGTCATGAAAATTGGTGTTTCGGTCTCATTGCATATAAATCGGCATGCAAATAAAAGTTTTTGAGGTTAATTTGAGAGGAACAAATCCGACGATTACTACAAAAATTATAAAGCATTTTGTTGAACATAATCGACATTAAATGATTGAAGTTTATTTAGAGCTATAAGAGAATAAAATATTTAGTGACCAAACGAAACACGTGTAAGCGATTAGTTTTTCATCAAGAACAACTTGAGTTCATTCCACAGACATACTATTAAGTCAGAGGCAAGAAATGACGAGTTGATAAAGTTAAGAGGGCTCAGTTAAGGGCCATAAAAGAAGCATGTCGACGGATGATGAAGAGTGTGAGAAGCCTGAAGACAAAGAGGAGGTTGTACGGTTATAAAACGGGGAAACCGAACCCTGATCTGCGTCAGACTGATGACGGTAAATTTGTTGATACACTTGAATCATGTATTCAAGGTACTGACGATTCATTATCGTGGAAAACCTCACTAGAAATGGGTGATGAGTGTTTCGAACTTGCTGATAGAACATGATCTGTTTTGTGTACCTACATTTGCTACTTGCTGATACCCTTCAATTTATAGCATTTTCCCAAACAGTAGACACAACAAATACTTTTCTCGATTTGAATCGGAGCAGAGATAGAGACGCCAGCTTGTTACATCAGAAATTAGTATGTGTGGAAATATAAATTTTCGAGTTTTCTTTTCGTTCAGATTTTGATAAAATTGCGGAAGCTAATGTACAAAGATTAGCGTGTTGCATATACGAAACTTCGTAATAATATTCACAGTTGTTCATGCATTGGCCTTTATTTGTCGACGTTTATTGTTACGACCTAAAATCAAAAAAATCAAATATGGTATTTTTAAGCCAAAACTTCAATTAAAAATAGTAAAAAAATATGTAAGCGGTCTATTCGGAAGAAATTTTTATGCAAAAAAAATGTATATCAATTGTAAAAGTTCTTTGTTAATTGACACTGTCTCTGAAATAACGGACGGAAACAATCAAATTGCCCACCATGTCCGATGATACAATATAAAACACAATATTGTCTAATTCTGATTTATTTTCCTGACTGCGTGTATCTGTTATGATATTCTTATCTTTCCTGGGTTTCAGTCAAAGTGTGAAGTAAAAACTTTTTGAAACATCGTTTATTGTCTTACGTTTCGGCGAGACAACAGCGCCATCATCAGATTTAAAA
Source organism: Dendroctonus ponderosae (assembly GCF_020466585.1). Taxonomy (NCBI): domain Eukaryota; kingdom Metazoa; phylum Arthropoda; class Insecta; order Coleoptera; family Curculionidae; genus Dendroctonus; species Dendroctonus ponderosae. The sequence continues at coordinate 4,013,518 of NW_026018508.1, forward strand.
TTTACACAAACTCATGATTTGTAAAAATCAACGTTCTTTTAGGTCTTTGCCTTATTGAAATCTTAAATTTGTCTTTAGACAGATTTAAGAGACAAATTTAAGGTTTCAAGAAGGCAAAGGCCTAAAAGAACGTTGATTTTTACCAATCATAAGTTTGTGTAAATTTTAAATCTGATAATGGCGCTGTTGTCTCGCCGAAACGTAATGAAATAAACGATGTTCCAAAAAATGTTTACTTCACACAAGCCCTCAAGATGTGCACATCGGATACGTATAGGATAACGTATGGAATTCAATTTGGTGTGTTTTTAATTAATATGGGTTCTTTCAAACTGAATGCASAWAATTTTTCGTATAACAAATAAATGTCCTTTTTAATTCCTGTAATTTAATTTCGGCTATTTGTATTAAGTTATGTCGCTTCCAGCATCTGAAGTATTTACACTTAGGACATTGCTGCAGATATGGTTAGTTGAGGACAATCAAAAAAGAAAAAAAAATGCTGCAAGTGATGCAGAGAATCGGTAAAGAATCTCGATCAAATTGGTGTGTAATTTCAGCTGAGAAGCTTTGGCTACTTTCTTTCTGACCCGTTGTTCATTTTTATTAATTCTTCGAAACTATTTACACCGGCTGGGTTGCTGCCGCCGCCAGTAATGCCACAGCATGCAAATTCCAGTGTAATCGCAATTTCAGTATATTAATTATAATGGCTGGGCCAGATAATACCAACTGCGTCACCAAAGCATCCTAATTGTCTGAAACAAAATTAACTTGGATTATAATAGGTGGCTCGGAGCATTGCATTAAGAGGAAATCTTTCTCATATCAAAATTCCCACAACATTCCAAGTTGACTTTGCAGCACATTTTCTTCACGTTTTAATATCACATGTTTATATTTAACATATTAAACAATTAATATTTTATGCAGAGTTATGCGATTATGTCTTGATACAGACTTATAATTTGCTAAAAATATTCGGCAAATAGTATGTAGGTTTTAATTTTAAATAAAATAACGTTTTCAATTGATTGCTAATAACTTTCCTCGACCTATTGATTAACAGTATCCTTTATTACTGTGATCTAAATATGTAAAAGAAAACAGAGAAAAAATATTTGGCAAAACATAGAATTCGGCATTCCAGAAATAAATTTGAATTGCAGTAAATTAATTAGACAACTAAAATAATCTCTAAAATCACTGATATTTGTAGGATTTAATAATTACTTTTTCATACTAATTAATAATGACACAATTTCATCTTCTTTATGAGTTAATTGTTATTAAACACTACCAGTTCCAATAACATTCATCCCTGCGATTTAATAGCTGCTCGCCATTGCATTGTTCACTCGTTATTGCACATAATTGCGGCAAAGTTTTCTTTTACTTTTTAACGCTCGCGAAGAGATTCCGATAAATCCCTTTAGAGCGGTTATTTATATTTTATTGTCGGAACTCCTCCTCAGTTCATGCTGGTTCTTTATCTTTTCAGAGATAATTGAATTTAATGAAACCGATGTTCACTAGCGAGGGAACCTGATATTCAGAATTTTATGCCCGTGAAAAGATATAAAAGGTATTATGAAATTAAGTGTGCAACAAATCGCGTTAGTAGTAGTAATAAAATTCTCTAAAATATTTGCTTAGCAGTTATACCAACCATAATGGAATATGTTCTTAAATATAATTTTTTTTTAATACTTAATAATATGTAAAATGTCGAGTTTTCATGTTTTTATGTATAATAACAAAAATATAATGTTTATAGTTTACTTTCGCATGAGGGGAGTTATTTTAGTTTCGAATTCCGACTACATTCATTGCTCGCGAGTTTTATTGCACATTCCCATAATTACTCAATTGCACAAATAGCAATATTTTAATTGATTTCTGTTCACTACTTTTTCATTATTGTATTTACAGAATAATATTTACATTTAATTAAAAAATGTTGCTATGTATTGAACAAATGCGTCACTAATTATTGACCAGGGCTTTAGAGAATTTAGCTTTATTTTAAAAGGAGATTGAAAATGTTTCCCTCTAAGGGATCCTATCTTGAATTATACCATTTTTTGTGAAGTTTTTAAAGATTATCATTTAAACACACTGTACATGACTGGAGTTCCAGAGGAGGTTCGAAAATTGTTCTTTAGTTCGACTATTTGGCAAACAAAAAAATGTTCTTTCGGTACTTAGTTGGATTTCAGCATTAACTGTGTTTTGGAATGATTAATGTTCTGTAACTGAACTTACCCCGGGAAAGGCAAGTTTTATCGAGTCCAAGCAGTTACGTTCACCTCGAGACGCAAATCAGCATATTATAAGACGCAACTTAGCATAAGATCATATTCCGTAAAAGCTTTCTTAATGACTCGACTGCACACTAAAGCCAGCCTTATTCTTGTACCTCTTGAAAAGTGAACTTTTTTTCGCGAGTCCGGTTTAGGTCTGTAACTAAGATCTACAATTTTGATATCATATCGAAGCACAAACTGAGACCTGAAATCGACAGTAATTTTTATATTTTCAAATATTTTACAACATTTATATATCTATGTTCATATAAACAGGAAAATAACTGTAACATCCGATTTAATTTTTCTTGACTTCTACTTCATATTTACGATTGTGTTAATTTATTTATTATTAAGAGCATAACAAATTAAAGGTGCAATGAAATAGGCATTCTTTATTCTCTGACTGAACTTTAAGATTTCATTATGCATCGAGCCCATTTCATATGAGCACACAGATAAAATGTCCTAGATGGAATTCTCGGAATCGTGCTTTTGTGGTTTATTTTTGATTTGCATAAGCACGGTTTTATTTCAGAAATCAAAGTTCAAGTATCACGTGAAAGACAGCCCGCTTCAAATTTGCAGATATTTATTTGAGGTAGTCACGCTATAAGGGCACTGAAGAACGATTTATTTGTGAGTTTATGGCTTATTTAATGCTGGCTGGGACATTGGGTATTCTATACTTTAAAAGGGAAATTGCCCATTAAGCTTTTCGTTTTTCCAAATTGCTCAGTTGTTTACCTATTATAGATACTGTTTGCAAAAAACTCGCAAATTTACCACTTAAGGGCTACTAATCAAATCCTTACGAGAGAATATTTGTCTGAAATTAGTAAATTAGTAATTATTAACCATTGCGAGCTATTACAAGAATAGCGAGTTTGATATTAAATGTATATTTAGCTACATTATGTATAAACCGCATTAGAAGTCTGGTTTTATAGATGAAAGCACTGAAACATTTGCATCCGGCTGGTTTCGTTCGGACACAAAATTGTGCCTCGTACCTTGTAAGCTTCATCCGGATGGATTACCTAATTGTTTTGGAAAATAATCGCTATTTGGCAACAAGCTAATGATTTTATTATTTGTTTATTGTCCGCATTACCACGTGGTTCGATTTTTGTAATGCAAAATTGTATTGTTATTTGTTATATAATGTTACACAAACAAAAACTTATATCGCATTGGGAAGCCCCACATTTTAGATTTTTTCCACGAAAACTTAATATGAATTGATCAATTCTAAGTTAAAGGTTAATATGCCTATTACAGAATGTTTGTATTAATTAGTAATTTACATTACTGTAAAATTTATTTGAAAAAGCGGCACGAAAGTGCAACCAAGATTAATATTTGGGCCATTTTACTTTCATAAATTTGCTTTTGTTATGTGAAAATGTTTGAATAAGTTGTTTATTCATGAAGAATTTATGAAAGCATCACAGTAGAATTGCGATTTGTAACAGTCTTTATTAACAACCATAAAAATGAATCAGTTTGGTGAAATTGAAAAAGAATAAATCGACGAACATTTAGCAGGAAGCGATCGAAAGAGTATAGTAATTGTGCTTGTAGGCAGATTACGTTATTTTGCGGCGAAAAACTGTACACGTTTGGTTACGGTACTGAAATAATCTGAATCAGCAATACCCTTAAAAACTGAATAAATCAATTTAAAATTTTGAGCGTTCTATATGAAGCAAAGCGGCGAGGTGAAAGTTCCCTAAAACACTTCAGCAATTTTGCTAATTGTATAGTTTTTAATCGACGCTAAAATAAAGTTAATTTTTTTCCAACAAATTGATTTTTTGTGAGCCGTAAAGGCACAAAAATTGCTAAAGAAGGACTTTATAACGTATGGCCGGCTGACGTAAAAGACCAACAGCTTTCTCGAAGTTGAAGGAATAAATCTCTTGTTTTTCCGTTGAGGTGTTCAAGTTCACGTTTCATAATGCATATAACTACATATTTTTATCAACGTAATTAATATATGTAATTGAATATTAATTATTTGTTATCATTAATCCGCTCGCAAAAGTTCATTCTGCTTAGTACTCAAAATGTATTATGTATTTCTTTCACTAATAAGCACATAGTTTGAAATTCAATCAAAATTGAACATGTTTTTAAAGCATTCAGTTGATCTATCCCAATTATACGTTTAAAGGATTAAATTTGACATTGCCTTTAAATTATTTCAAAGGGTAGGTACTTGAATTTATGCATTTATAGTATTTATATTAAAAGTAAATATTTAATACCTACAGTCAGCTGGAACTTCCAAATTTTATATCGCTTGTTTTTTATTTATAAAAATGCATTAAACGTTAACATTAGTAACAACAATTTATGTTACAGTTAAAGCTGATGGTTATATAAATATGAAATATTTGTATTAATTTATTCCAAAACAATACAAGCCTACTTTTATGCATACAGAAATTGTCCGCGCCTTCTACTCCCTTGTGCAAGAGTTGTACAATATTCTATTATTATTTAATGGTGCGTAGAGTAGTGATGTTTTACCCCAGAATTCATAAATTTATATTAAATGTTTTGGAAACATCTCATATTATGTTCTCTTTTTTATTGAGGTCTAAAAGGGCACTGGTCTAGAGTGGTGTATTTTTCGGCTCATGTTTAAATGAAGAATATTTTTAATTTGGGCGGGAAGTTATAAATTACTAATCACTAATTTCCAAACACGCTATCTGTAAATATTTTCCGCCATTCAGAAACATTTCAGCTCATCGTTCTATAAAAGTTAATTATTAGAAAATGGCATTGAAGCAATACATTTTTAGAAATTAAACGTAAATATTTTTTAATGATAGGAAACATACAAAGGCAATTAGCAGATTCAGCTTTTAACCATCTAAATATTTCCTGTATCCTTTTTGCAAACATTCGTACACTTTTTATATATGCAACTTTCCCAACTATCTGTCCGCTTTGATTCAATATAATTTGAACATAATTTAGAATACAACCATATACATAACTTGAAATATTCATGGACTTCACTAAGATGATGAAAATTTTCTGACAATAGTTAGTTCGTAATCAAATGGTGTATGAAAACTTGCATTAAACTTGAAAAACGATCTCATTGTTTCGACTATTTTAATTTAATTACGATATTACATCCTGATTTTAAGTTAAAATAGCAGCTGTAAATAGAAAATTTCTCTCAACAGCGACCAGTGTTCCTTAAACGATTCTATCCCCAATATAAATGTTCATGTAAGATAAAATTAAACATAAAAGCAGTCGTCAAAAATAAGCGGATTTCGCAACAAAGTCAGGATACAAATAAACGTAAATAGATATACATACATCAAAGGGCAATAAAAAAAATAAACTGAGTAAGACGGTGAAGTAAATTCGCCAGATCGGGCTCAGGCCTAGCTGCTGTTCTAGATCGAGAAAAACCTTTCATATATCTTTCCGCAAGTGGTTTTCCGAATACACGAATCGACTAAAAACCGATTCGCGAAAGCCCTTGTATAAATACATAGCAAACAGCGGAATAATGTGAGGCGAAAACGCGAAATAAAGCTGTAAACAGTGACGTAGGTACGAAAAATCACCAGATAAGTAAACAAGAACTGTATCAAACTTTAAAACTATAAAATATAGCAGATTAAAAAAAATCTAGCTGCTTGAAACGTACAGTGTAGATTATCCGATACAGTTATTTTGAAATAGCAATATAAAAATATTATGACTACGTTTCACCTTCACAAGTAAAAGTATAATAATACGTCCATTTCCATTTAATAATTAGTGTGGAAGTTAAGTGTTCCTTTCCAATTTTTAAAAGGCACAAAAACGTCTCACTATTTGAGCAAAGAGAATTAAAACATAAATAAACAAAGTAAATAATAATGCAGGTTTTACAGTTGAAAAAGAAAATTTTTCTTACAATTAAGGAAAAATATGCCTTGGAAAATATATTAAATATCAGGTCTCACGCAAATACGTTATTATGTTCTATCTGTTACGCTACGACTTTTCAAAATCAATTTCTGATATACTTTCTACAGCTGGAAATAATTTCTCAATAGTGAGAAAATATGCTTTTCACTATCTTTACTAAAGCCATCCCATTTTTCACCATACGCTATCACAAAGGTTTACTAGAACCACACCCGCCCCTGCTGCGAAAGGCATGATTTTCTCGGGAAATTTTTGAATTTCTGTGCTAATATTTTTATATTAAATTTGCTTTTGATGCCGGCCAAATTTGTAATTCGGATACGGTTCCGCAAACAGAGTTTTTTTTAAAGCTTGTTTTAAGACAGCGCCTGTTATAACAAAAACAGGTTTTCACTTGGAAGATTGTTCCCTCAAAGGAAATTATATATTTGGGGGTACTTTTTACTTTTTGCTGTTTATTTCCACTTGAAAGGAAATCGCAGAATTGACGATTAGTAAATTGCCCTTGTTGTTCACACAAAGGGATCAAGTTAACGGTGATGAAACAGGAGATGAAAGAAGTGAAACCATTTATTCTGAGTTTATGTTATCATCTGGTAATCAATAATTGGGATTGGTAAGGATTAAAACTTATCTCAATGCCAAGTTAACAATATAAAATTAGTGCAGTTTCTTCAGCTGTCTGTTTCACCTATATTGTATCAATCTTTCTTGTATCAATATGTTCAAATGTATAATGTTTTGGAATTTACCAGGTTTTTGGAAAATTTTTGTATTGAGATATATTTAGCAAAATCTTTTTTGTCAAGCGTAATCTTTGCTCAGTCAATGTTGCGAGCAAAAATTAAACTAAAGAAAAATGCAATGATGCCGCAAACTAAAAGGTGTTACCTGCGTTTTATATAACTGAGGAACCAATTCAATAATATCTATTGAAAAGCCTTCAATGTAGAAAAATATAACAAAAGTCGAAACGAAAAGCAAAAGAAAACCTTCCGATTTTTATCTAAAAATTGAGTGTCCTTTTATTATTAGTTATTACCTGCTGATTTGTGACTGATAAATTAATGTTTTCTTTGGTATTGTGCTTTGTTGCCACAAGATTTACAGTTCATCTACAAGTACAAAAATGCGGTCGCAACACATTACACCATTACGCAAAATATATCTGAGAATCAACATTTTTGCAGGCTGTCTGTTTTGCGTAAATATCAACAAATAAAGTGTCTTATTATATTGCTTATTGCTATAATAAGAATTAAACAGAACGAAATGTCATAATTCAATGAGTAGCATTTGTACATTAACATTGGCTAAGAATAAATATCAGAAACTTTCAGAAGCAGTTCAGCAATTTTTTCGAACAAAGTTACCTTTTGTGTTTAATTTATTCAATTATGGTTTGCTATTAAGCAATATGCTTGCTTTATGCTTAATCGAGTTATGTTTATTGAATGCTAGAATTAATTTTAAGAACCTGTTATTATCATAACAGCAGATAATAATCAGCATAAAACCATCATGCTTACTATTTAAATATGTTTTACTTTGTAAGCAGATGATGGTTTTATCCAAAATTTTGTATCTTATCCAAAATATTATTCGTAATCCTTGGGAAACTTGGTGAAATGGTTAAATAATTTATAAGCAAGAAGTTGATTAAAATTACTGGCAAATGTCAAAGGTTAACCAGTTTCAATACTTTTTAACTAGTTATACTTCTTTTAAATTGTCTTGCAAGGCGAGTTTTATTTAGCACCAATATTTGTTTAACCTTATTTTGTTTCGAAGTTAAAGTTGTTTAATAAAGTGTGGTTTTTCCTGTTTTATTAAATCCACCTGTTGCCACAACAAATACCTTGTAAATGGCAAACTAATAATAACTTTACAAAACTTAGAGTTGATTAAAGAGAATATTAGTATGTAATAATTAAAAACTTGGATAATCTTCATCGACAAGTTAAATGTTAAATTATAAGTTGTTGAAGTTTTTGACAGAATATCATCTTCAAATCATTCATTCGACAATGTTATTATGTTAGTTCTAATATATTAAAACTTAAACCAACGTGAAAGTCGCGTGGTGTGTGTTCTCTATAAACAATGCCACTGTTTAACAATATATTCTTATCCCTAAATGCAAAATAGGAGGTTGATAAGCTACGTCAAATGAAGACAATGTACTACGTATTTTCTAAATATATGGAACACTTGACTTCACAGACATGACTTTATTCGATTATTGCGATTTTGTTGATTTTCTTTTAATTTCAATCTCCTTTCAATATTTTCCGTTTTCTCAACCTTGGACAATTGAAGTTAAAACACACACAATTCATCGCTTGTTTCATTCATTCAGTGATATTGGTCTTGAATGTAGCGATTTCAAACCAGAAGCATGCACTCGCAAAAAAATTGCAAAAATTTGAAAAAAACGCAATAATCGGAACTTTGCTGAGTTGAGGGAAAAATTATTTAATCCAGTGGCATAATCAAGCACTTTTTGGCTCATTTAGTGTTTCTGTATTCACGGTAAAAATTGACAAAAAATCAGAAATAAGCCCGAGTCAACTGCAATTTGCGGCATTAATATACTTATGTATGCTCTATCCAGAGTCATAACCAGGTCGTTTCCATCTCATTTGGTTTGATCAGAAAAAAATATTGAACACCACGTTGCAAACAGTTTCGAGAGAAGCAAAGAGTGCAATTTTGCTGATTGCAAAAAGTCAGAAAAAAAAGTCCTTAAACTGCACTTTCCCACATTAATATAGTCAAATGCGCTATATCCAGCGGCGCACTTCCTGAGTTCATTTGGTTTTTCCGGAAAAAAATTCTCAAAATGACTTCAAAAAGTTTCTCCGGAACTCACAAGTGCACGTGGCTAAGTAAAAATTCGTAGGAAATCCTAAAAAAAATTCAATTAAATTGCCTTCTATGATATTTATAGTGTCGGACGTGCTCTATCCAAAAGTGCATAGATTGATATTCCACATGTGTTGGTTTCCTCGGAAGAAACTAGTAAAGTCACTTAGCAAAAAAAATTGCGAGAAGTCACAAGTGCAACTCCCCTGAAAATTCGCAAAAAATCTGAAAAATACGCTATTGAATTGCATTTTGTTCCACTAATATAGTCAAGTGTGCTCTTTTCTGTGGCTAGACAAAACGACTTGAGCCTATTTGATTTTCTTGGAAAAAAATGTTAAGGAAAAAAATTACTAAAATTACGCCACTGCGGTGCCTTTTCTGGCTTACATAGTGTCACTCTGGCAGCAAAACATTAATTCTTTAATATTATTATGCAAGTGTAATTGTTAAAGAGATTATGGTTATAGTCAGGTATATCGAACACACAACAATGTTTGCTCATATTGTTTGTTTCATATGAAGTAACGGAGAGTTAACAAAAAATTGTCACTAGGATTGCTCGAAAAAAATCAGAAATGGTTGTAACATTCCTGCTTGTCTCAAATTTCTTGCTTTACAGAAAATGTGAATGTAAATTTATTTTGAAAAATGATCACCTTTGACTTCTCCATAAAACATGACTATGATAAACGGCTAGGGCGATGACTAGGATAAAACGTCCCAAACAATAAATTCAAAAGGTTCATCAGCTCCAGTTGAAAAGAAACGTTGGAATTCGATGAATTAAGCTGATCCCTAAAGAATTAGACAGTTTTTTCGCAGAATACGCAACAAGTTCCCCGAAGCATGATGTTTGAAATATAGATAGCGTAAATAAACCGTTATTACTTTAATATTATTGCAGGTACAGCTAGTGTTTGGATAAATTTAAATATTATTCGGTTTTGCCGGATCTCTCTATTATTTATATTAGCAACGCCAGTCACTGTGGCTAATTCATTATGGCAGGGCCAAGAGGTAATTTTTAGATGCCTCGCTCACACAAAGGTATTGTCTTCGGATTAGTTACGTCGTTTAGGTTTGTTCACCTTTCAAATCGACCACCAACATCAAGATAGGCACATGACTGCTTTCGCGTGTGGAACCGATGTTGGTTGGAAACAGATCAGATTTAGTGAAGAAAATCTATTAATTAACTGTACCTAATCTAAAAACGAAATAGACTGGAGTATTTCTATATATCCGTAACTGAAACATTCGAACTTATTATTACTAGAATAACACATACCTAATATTTAATGGGTAAAAATAGAACGATGTGACCCCAAAACATTAAATAGGCGTGTTTTATGATATTTTACATTTGCCTTCCTATTTAATAACATTACGTGAGGTTGAAAAAGCTCTTGAAGTGACCTGTTCTTCTTACAAATTATAGCTGTGTTAAATTGAATTATTTGTATCATATTCTAAACACCTCAGTGTATAAATAGACTTTATGACGGTAGGTATGTAAAGGTGGAAAATGAAATGAACATAGATTATTTTTTCAAAATTAAGTATTTAATGAGTTAAATAGTTAATGTAATATTAAAGACAGCAATAGGATAAAATATCGGTATCGTTATAAGTAGATACTCGTAAAAGAAAGAGTTCTTTTTGAGAAGTTCGCAATCGGAATCGGTTTTATTTCATAATTGAAGATACATATTTGCTGCAGTAAACATTGAGTAAATGCTAAATGCAGATACAATTGTCATATTTACAGGGTGAGTTTTTTAAAGTGTTACAAGGCTATATCTCAGAAACGGTTTCAAACATATTTATAAAATTTTGGGAAAATAAGAAATAGGTAGGGGGACGTATTTCAACATATGTGTTATTATTCTACTCAAGCGCCCTCTGTGAGAGGTAATCGCAACATTAAAATTTTAAATGGAATGATATATTTTTTATCGTGAAATTTAAATCAACATAAGAAACTGTATGTGTAGAAATTTTTATGTCATTTGATCACTTAGTTCCAGAATTATGACGTGCAACATAAAGTAAAAAAAATAAATTTATTAAATTACGACCCGACTAATAGTAATCAAATATGTTTCGGGAGATGTTCAAAATGCCTGCCTTCAACTTCCAAACACTTTACTACTCTATTTTTTAAAGAATTTTGAAATTTTTGACAATTTGAAAAAATCACTGACTTAAACATTGTGTGTGGAAATTCAATAAAACTTAAATTATTGATAATTGTGTAACCAGATGAGTAAACCATGCAAAAATTTGTACACATACGTAGTTTTTCATGTGGGATCAAATTTCAGAATCAAAAATATATCATTCTATTTAAAATTTCAAAGTTGCCTTTACCTCTCAAAGAGGGCGCTTGAGTAGAATAGTAAAATTATGTTAAAACATGTCCCCCTACCTATCTATTACTTTCCAAAAGTTTTATAAATATATTGCAATCTGTTTCTGAGGTACAGCCTTGTAACACTTTAAAAAACTCACCCTGTATATCGCATTTGGGTACAAGAGATGAACCATTACACCCAATAGAGAGAAAATATCTACATTAAGCTACTATGTAATTCCTATTTTCTCTTTCTTTCCAACATGTTAGGACATGGACCAAATTCAAGATATTGCAATATGTAGATCTTCATCATTATAATCTAAACAAAAATTATTAGTTATTCACTAATAAAATCAAAATCCTAAAGTTCAGTAATATTCAATAAATTGTAAAGAACGTACATTATTCAAGGATGTTGAGTGTCATCAACAAAAATTTGCTTTTCTAGAAATGTTTTCCTATCTTTTGTCAGCTAATATAAAAGGAATCTTGTTTATTTCCTGCAGATTCCCAGCAAAGAAGAGAATGTAATTTCCATTCCTGCAGAATTCCTAGAAAATCGCTGTCTTTTGCACATGATGTGTCCCATTTCCGATAAGTTTTAAGGAAAAGCATGCCCTGATATACTATTTTTTATCTTCGATTCTCAATTCCCTCATTTAACATTTTCCAAAAGTATTTTTCCAAGTCGTCAATGTTTTTACCGAACTATATCTTCTCAACATCTCAACGCCAGCATCAATCCAGTCGCATTTACATCTTGCGAAATGAAACTTTCTGATAGCGATGAATCTAGGACCGAGGATGAGCATTCTTTATTTTTGCGTAATTCCGACCGTTTTATGGGAATCCTTTTTTTCGAGAGGGTGAATTTCGGTCGGATGCATATGAGGTTTGAATTATTCATGCATTTTCGGTTTGTTAATACACTAATACATTCACTGCAAAAATCGAAAGCACCTGATTTAATTAGGAAAATTTTTAAATGCCGAGTATTTTAAGGATTTGATAGCAAAATTGAAAAAAACCTTTCACTCTGTTAAATATGTTCTTTATATGAAAACAAGCGATTCCTATTTTTATGTTAAAGTAAACGAAGCTCAGAAGATGAATGATATGCAACCATTTGCATAGTCAGAAACTGGATATTTTCAATAAAGTACCGAACAGAAATTATTACCAAATTCAGATATAAGTGACTTACAAAGATACGAACAACACAAGGCAATTATTCCTTAAAACTGTTAATCAAATTGGAGAAATTCATTAAAGTATTAATTCTTTTATTAAGTTGCAATTTCTTCAGAAAATACAAAAAATTTTATATTAGATATTAAAAATGTTATTTCACATCCAAAATAAGTGCCGGCGTTTCGCGTACATGAGCGGCTGGCATCTTCAAATGTGATAGTTGAAGAAGTAGTATGATTTTATACTAGACTAACAGGCAACTACTAAATCACTGCGAGAGTAGCAGAACTACAAGAATACTTATAGTAAAATGGTTTTTAATTCTGACAAATTTTGCATTTGAGCGGTTGGCAAACTACTATGTTAACTTAAGTATAATACGAAGCACCCCTGAGAATGATTCCCCCCTGTACTGCGAAAACGTCGGTTAGAAAGACAGATCTTTATGAGCTTCTTTAACTGCAAAATGTAAATTATTTTATGTCATTGCCAGAGTATTACATTGAGTAGTTATCTTTATATACATCTTATTTAGACTGTTAAAGCTTGATTGCTAGACAAAATAATGTAACCCGCAATTAAACTATCATTAAGTGTGAATAAAGAAAGCTGAAAAATAATATGGTATAATGAAGCTGAACGTATGCAAGAATTATGGGAGTGTCACAACAGCAAAAGACAATAATTTGCCGCTGGCAGAGGGTCGATTCATTAATAGTTTTATTAGCCCTATGTCTTAGGAGCCATGCAATAAATGTATTGAAAAACTAAAAAGTGGGTGCTGTGTGAGTGTACTTGAAAAAAAAATGTCTACATATATTTGTGGTATAATAATTAAGATAATTGATGGATTTTAAATTGTAARTAAATGCCTCTGGGCCTGAGCATTTGTATACTTCAGTAAATCAGGTAAAAGTAATAAATATCGAAACATTTTCTGTWTAAAGAAGCGGAATCACTCGCTAATTAGTAAAAGTACTTTCTATTGATGTTCTCTGATTTCGGCACAATACATTTTTTATTTTGGAAAGCTTGGCCACTTTTTTAAACATATCCTACCAGCAGTGGAACAAAAGAGGAAGGAAAACTGAAACATGTCCAAATGCCCTTACCGCTCATTATATATAATAGCCGGTTCTCAGAAGATAGATACTTGCTGTGACCTTCCTAAAAAACACAAAAGTACCCATTCATTGATACCTCAAGAAGTTATTTATTTGCAACTTGGCCGATACCAGAACGAAAGGAAAATGGTCTGAATTGAACAGGTCTGTGGAATCGGGCTGTGTCCAAATTAAAGTACCTTTTTAGCAATTCGAAAGAAATGTTTCGGAACAAACTAAAATGCAACATAGTAGACATTAACAAATGAAGAGCAGAGAATCAAGGTGTTTTATACAATGAATCGCTCTAGTATGGTTCTTTGATGAATAGGCGTTGAATTTAGCACATCTGAAGCATTGTAAATCTAATACTATAGCACATGGTTGGCGAAAGAAATACTTTTACTAAGCAAAAAACTATGTTTATTAAGCCATTTAGAAACGTAATTCAAAGAAGAAACAGTTACATGCAACTAAGTCGTGATAATTAGCACATTTCTTTTCACTAGTTTTTTAATTGTTTTGGTTCCCTGGTTGATTCTCGGATTTGCTTCCAGTTAATTTTTGATTGCTKGTTTTGGAAGAAWACTTAAAATKAAATTTAGTGATTRACACATTTGTGGCGCAGATTATACAGGACRAGTTATTAACAATGGGAAATCCAGAAATTYCCCATGTTYCTGATATTCGCTAACTATCTTCTTCAACATGCGACTGCCCTGACAAACGGAAATCTGCGTTTTCGCTTTGATTSTTAAGTGAAATTTAKRAATTATGTGCAATAAATTTAGTGTATCAAATGTACAGATCCAATAYAAGAGAGGATTAAAAAATTGCATTTTTMCACTTCATATAGTTWTGTATCTGTGTGATCAGTGTTTTCTACTTATAATTACATGTTCAATGATTAACAYGATCTTTCAAATAACCCTGATTATTATCCTTGCAGATCATTTTCACACCGGCTTTAGGATGACTAACACCAATGTTTCAGAATAGAGGGAGTAGTYAAAGAGAAATGCTGTTGTCCTTTGGCATTATGCAAGGAAAGSGTCTTAAATCAAATTGAGTGACATTCCAAAAGAAATTTWTCAATAGTTCAACCTTGAACCATAGACGCTCTGCAAAACAGCTCCTACTGTGAGAATCAACTGTCTACCGTTACCGCAACTCCAAAAGACTGTTTTTAAATTGAACAGTAAATTTTGAAAGTAACACTTGAACCGTTAAACTGTGCAATAGAATGAATTGAATAGAATAATATAATTTAAAGTTAGACCCTTGGAACAGGTAGTAGAGGCGTCCAAGGATTTCACATCCGGCGGTCGGGACGGCCACGCAACTCAGTGCGCGCCGACTGCGCAGTCACATACGGTGAGCAGAGCAGTCGGAAATTCAGAATTGAAATTCAGTTCAGTCAGGCTCGTGAGTGTGTATGGAAGGTATGCGTAGAACTCAGTCAAGTCGGTGAAACCGTTGCGTACGTAAAAGGGACAGTTTTCTTTTAAAAATGTATTCAAGTTGTTTTACGTGATAAATGGAGTGATGCGTAGTGATTCACGGATTGTTATTTTTGGATTATCAGTGCAAGGAGTTTGGTTAAATTTATTTAATCATTTTTATGATTTATGTGAGTGGAATTAATTAATGTATTAGTAGATCATTGAAAATCAGCGAACGGAATTGATCATCGTCAAGACAGCTTGAATTTGTTTCAGTGTGGACATTAAATAGTTTTTAAAGAAAATAATTGCGATTTCAAAAAAATACGTTATGTAAAACCTCGCTTGCGTAAAACGGATTCTTAAATGATTCGGGGCGCTTTTTGTGGTAGATGAAGCACTATTCTTTCGCTATAAAAAGCGTATTTTAGTGATACTTTTAGAGCAATGATTCTCTGCAGAAACAATATGTTTTAATTTGCTATCCAACAATATTAATTTTGAAACCGCGTTTCATAATACCTAATTTATATTTAAAATATGTCTACATTTGCGTAATTGAAGCGAAAATGTGACGAAATTGATAGTCGCGGTTTACTGCTTGATGTCCCCATTTTAATCTTAAATCGTGTTAATTGATTTATTGAAACCCAAAACAGTAGTTAACTGGTCGGAATTATCATATTTCGGATAAAGTTAACAACGATTTCTATAATGAGAAAAAGATAGGAGAGTGTAAGGTCATTCGAATGTATCCGTCTTTGAGTCAAAGCGCAAATTCTCTGATATTTAGCAACATTCTTCTCACTTTCATTTAGTCTACTAATCAAGTGAATTTTTAACAGCAACTATCCAAATCCCTATTCCAAAAAATGCTTCACCTTTGTTGATGTTTGACCTTTTCTATCAATGAGTAAAATACACACTTCAAGCAGATATAGATAGCACGGAAAAAGTTTATTGAACCATATTCTATTGTTTTTAAACAAAAATATGGTAAGCGCCTCTGCACCTTGACAAAGCCTACATTTCACAATAGTCTTTTGTTGACATTGATCAGAAGTGAACTAATCCGCTGCTCGATTAACTAGGCCATTTATTACTTACACATAAGTAATTCACAACCGAGTTACTAATCCTGTCATCAAATAATCACAAGAAATATAGTGCTTCTCTCGCCTGCCTAATAG
This sequence comes from Dendroctonus ponderosae, assembly GCF_020466585.1. Lineage (NCBI taxonomy): Eukaryota > Metazoa > Arthropoda > Insecta > Coleoptera > Curculionidae > Dendroctonus > Dendroctonus ponderosae. The sequence continues at coordinate 4,029,922 of NW_026018508.1, forward strand.
AGCAAACAAATTATTGCCAATGATAAAATTCCGATTATCGTCTAAAAATAAGCAATAATTAGACCTATACTGGGACCAATAAAATTGCGGCGATTATGTTATATAAAACAATTCACATATAAATACAAAGGGCGTTTTGTCTTTATAATCGGCTTTCCAATACACCTAATGCAAATGTCGCAACAACAATGAGAAACGCCAGCACACATTTAAAGGGCTATTAGAAGAGTAGGAAATTAAATAACAGATCACAGTTGAAAACATGTAAAAATAATAGTATTCCTAGTGAATCAAGGCACGGTTTAAATTTTGAATTTTAATAGGTACATTAAGTACTTATTTACATTCAATTATATGATAAATAACTTTGATTGAAATATGAGACTACGTTCACATTTGAGAGTTGAGAAAATCGCTTTGTGTTATTGATTTTTTTCTAATTACCCAACCAATTAAGTATCTAAAAATAAGTATTATCTTATCAAAGTGATTATGAGGCATCATTTAGCTTGAGTATTCTGGGTTTATTTGTACCTGCTTTTGACCCAAGTAGTCAGTGGGAAAAATTCGTCATCAATAAATTTAACAGCAATGCAGTTTAGGTTTATTTTCCATATAGGAACGTTTCCGAATAAAACGTTTTGAATTAAAATCGTCGAAAAATTTGGCCGTCTTGAACTTGCATATCTCAAACCTCTCATTTATTCAGATACAATTTGGTAACAAATCTGCAAAGCACCAGAACTTGCGAAATTAAAAAGCCTGAGTTTGACTAGGTACTTTCCAAACTTATAATGGGCATCAAATAAAACGTGCTGAATCTTTCTAATTCGTATGAACAGCGGAGTTAAAAATTGTATGAATTTCTTAATAAACTACTAAATATTGATATTTTAGCAAACTAAACTACTCTGAAATGAGTTTACAAACCTTACATCATTTTTGGCAAATGTCTAATTTATATACATTTCGCATTCATTAGCATTTTCTAATGAATATTTATCTGTTTCGGCAATTTAATTAGTAAACATCCGAGAAGCCGGTTTTCTGAAAACTTCCAAACTTATCCGACAGCAAATCAATAATTCACTCAAAAATACTTTCAAATAAGAAACTCCCACTAACTCCAAAGGCTTGGTTTGAGGATTGAATTGATTACGTTTTTTCAAGCAATAAATCTGCTTCACAATTTAAATAATGAAAAAAAACGTTATTATCATTAACTAGTCGGCACAGACTTTTACGCACCACATGGCCATTTCTGAATTATTTCTTATGATTTATATGGCTATGGGTCAACAACCAGAAAAGTAAATACAACATTGGATTATATCACTCTTACTCGCCCGTTATTAATAAATCTAATAAGTAGGTATTTCAACGGTTTCTACAGGATTGTAAAGTATTTACAGTTAATAGTCGCATTGTAAATATACTGATTCATAATGACGTCTATCTACGAGATCTTCTGGATCATGTATTTTTGAAACACTACTTTTGAAGTTTTTTTGGAATAATGAATGGCGGAGAATGTAATAGATGGTTTGTTGCTTTTTAAGGTGTCTCAAGTAGCATTTAAGGCGTATAAATAGCAAAATTTAATATCCAGAGAGTACAACTATTGAGCAGCTATTTCAGAAACAAAAAAACCTTTTACATAACAGAAAATAGCCTTAATTGATTAATTTGCAATTAATAAAGCTATTAATGGTTTAAAATCGTCTTGAACTGATGCGTAAAGAGTATGTTATTTCGTGTGCCAAATATTCGAGACCACTTTCTATTAAAGTCAAAGATAACATTGTTCTTGTGTGAAGCCGAGAGTTGACTAACTTAAAATTGTTTAGACTTCCCCAATTATGCTTTGTCATGACATGGCTTTGCTTGCCCTTTTAAATAATGTCGGCACATACATTACGAGTTAATTATGACGCATGAAAATTATATATAATATCGCCTACTCAAAACTGCACGTGTTAATCTTAGGGACAGGAATGAGTAAGTTACATTTGTGGTTTTAAGAATTAACGCAATTTGGAAAAATGTATCCATCCATGATCTACTCATGCAGAATTAATGGCTTTATACAGACTCCAGCTTTTGTTATAGAAATTCACCAGATATCTACGTAAATATATGCTTTTAATTAATGAAATTAAAAGTAATTTGTTACCGTTGTGTCTGGTCATCTTTACGAATAGACCACTCAGTATAATATTAGATAAATTATCAGTACTAAGCAAGTTTCTGTAGTTCAAAGCATTAATATTCAATCAAATATTTCCAAGAAACATTTCACTTTATATTTTACCTGGTCGCGCCAAGAATGTATCAAGCATTTAACATATGTGGTAAGATCGATTCTAAGATTTATTGTAGTTAGAATATCTGTAATTCTGTCACGATTCCAAAAGTTATGTTAAAAGATTGTGCTTGAACCGTGGTTTTTTCATACGTTTTTTATTTGGAAGTTTGAAATGCCGAGGACACTTAAACAATATAAACAAATAAAAACAGGCTATTGGGTTGGATTTTTCGGCGATTTGTACATTTATCAACATTTTTTCTACATTTGCTTGTTGTGATGTAATTGTTGCAATTGCAAATGGAAAATGATGCAAAAAATTGGTTAATACCGACCCTTCTTCAAATGAATGTCTTAAAAACTTTGAGATCAGGGGAGATTTTGGGCGAAACCTTTCAATGGTTTTTCAGGCCGGCTTTTGGTGGTTGTGTTCCTATCAAACTCAATACGGTTTTAGTAGTTGCTTACGAGTAGTACCTTCAGCAATCAGTTGTTCAATTGGTCCCAGTTTCATTTTCGTTCTCAAAAGAATCCATTTGCTTGTACCTAATAAACAACACGTAGTGGATTTCGTGATTTTAAGAGATTGGTCATATTTAAACTCTTCACAAGGACAGTCAACCTTATGCATAATCGACATTTTATATATTTTMAATTTTGAAAAGCACAATCTAAGAACTAACCACAAATGCGCTGTAACACAAACAGGTTTATCARTAAATATCTRCCTGGATGCATAGTTGYCATTGTAAATTTTAATCAAAAATTATGTTTCACTTCCAATGTTTATGTATTCTGGTAGTCTGCCGAAAACTCATTACTAATTAAAATAACGCTGTTGCCAAAACTGCTGAAAAAAATTAACTGCACATCTTCTTGTACTAATTGGTCTTTTYTTTTTCAGATTACTACCCTCAATACAATGCTTTACCTACTTCTTCTGGCCGTACTTCTTCCGAGCTTTGGCAGTGCAGGCAGTATGCTGGGTTGCCCAACAGGATGTATGTGCAATGATGATACCTTCGTGGTGCAGTGCGAAAGAAGCAAATTGGATGTTATACCAATCACACTAAATCCAGCAATTCAGAGGCTTGTGCTTAGGAATAATAAAATTAAAACGGTCGATGCAGCATTCCAGTTCTACAGAGACTTGCAATATGTGGATCTTTCCAGCAATCATCTGGTTAATATTCCGACAAAGAGCTTTCTGCATCAAGAAAAGCTGCAGGAATTGCACCTGAATAAGAACAAGTTGTCCTCAGTGAACAACAAAACGTTCCAAGGACTGAAGTCGCTGACTGTGTTAAATTTGCGGGAGAATTTCCTGGAAGAGTTATCGAAAGGTATTTTTTCCATACTGCCTAAGCTGGAGGAGCTCAATTTGGGTCAAAACCGAATAGCCAAAATCGACGCCTTGGCATTCGATGGATTGCAGAGCCTCAGAGTTCTGTACCTGGACGACAACCTTTTATCTGTGGTTCCAACTAGTGCATTTCCAGTCATGGGAAGTTTAGCAGAGTTGCATGTTGGCCTTAACACCTTCAATTCCCTTCCGGATGATGCATTTAAGGGTCTGAGCAAGCTCTCAGTCTTGGATGTGGCTAGTGGAGGCATCACCAACATCAGCGAGCACGCTTTCAGAGGTTTGTCAGGACTACGAAACCTAATACTAGCTGATAACCGCCTGCAGCAAATCCCTACTAGCCAACTGGGTTACCTCTCAAGGCTCGAGGAACTAACAATTGGTCAAAATGAGTTTGCCACCCTCCCGAAGGGAGCTTTCAAGGGGCTGACCAATCTTAGAAAACTTGACATTACTGGAGCTAAGAATCTGGAGCATATAGAGAAGGGCGTGTTTAGTGACAATATGAATCTGGAAACAATTGCGTTGGTTAGCAATAAGAAGCTGGAAAACCTTGATGAGGGAGCCTTGGTGGGATTGCCCAATTTGCGGCATTTAGTGTTACGTGAGAACGCGTTTAAAAGTTTACCAGAATCCGTAGTGTCGTGGAACGAGTTACGGGCTTTGGAGCTCACTGATAACCCCATCAACTGTGACTGTCAGCTATTATGGCTTCTGAATCTAGCCAATCAGAAAAACCTCACGAATGTGCAGTGCGCTAGTCCGATTCACTTAAGGGACAGGCCGTTGAGAAGTCTCACTAGCGATGACTTGGGATGTTCTTTCGGAGACCCCAGTCAGCAAGTGATAATAGTCACGTTTTGTGTCAGTGCCATAATCTTACTGGGAGTGCTTGGTCTGTTTTTGTTTCGGTATCGGTTAAAAGTACGCGATGCGCTGAAGGACTATAAGTTCAACAAGAGGGCGATAAGTCGGAAGGAGCACGAATACCAGAAGACGTTCTCCGAGGATGAGTACACGCTCCGCACCGGCCAGTTGCCCATCAAACATATTCCGGTGACTGAGTTGTAGCTAGAGTTGAGCGCGCCGCCCTCTGGGGTATTTTGTCTGGAGGGCGAAGGGCGGCGTGCTCGAGGCGCGCGGGGTCCAGGTGGGACTCTTCCCGTCACTGGTTTCACATACATCCGAACCGGTGAGACCTGCAGGGCGCATTCTTTGAGGACTCTAAACGTCGATGTGTCGAGTGCGAGAAACGGGTATCCCCAGTGCCCAGTCGATTTGTTCCCCCACTAAGAACTTCAAAAGGTGTCGTACTGTAGTAGCCGACATGGACTACCGCTAGCGAGCAATAAACGAATGAATCCATTCCAATATGTGATTTTTTACGAAATAGAAAGACTGTACAGTAGAAGATAAGTATATTTTTGTCTGCAAAACGTTGGGTAGATGCGGCTGCCCTTTTATCTCATAAGAATTCTGTGATACTGGGTGAATTTGCCGTTAGCTGTGTAACTATAGAATTTGCAAGGAAATAACTAGGGTTCGCTGGAATGTTCGCGGTCTCAATAAAATCGATCGACGATTCAATACGCCGCGCCCATTATAGCCTTATTCTAGTCATTTTCTTCAAGTATCACAAGTTCAAGTGTCATATTGAATTACTTGTGAAATAAAAATTAACGCACTGATCAAAATTCAGGTTACCAATTTCGACTCGTTTATTTCTGAAAGGCTGTTTATCAAGTTTCGAGTGCATTACTGTACCTACCATTATCACTTCGTAGTTTTTAATGGAAAACTAATTGAAGTGAGTCGAATACAAAAACTGAGCATCCTTATGTACTTTCGGTATCTTATTTAAGAGCACTTACATTCTACTTAATAATTATTTGTTCGGCCCAGTCATTTTAAAAGTATTACGAAACTATGAAAATGACAGAAGGGAGATGAAATCAATGTGTTCGTTTCGGGTATACAATACGCTTTTACACTGGGACTATCAGATTTCTTTGGTCTCGTTTTAACGAAAGAATGGCATTAGCACTTTAATTAATAGGTGTTTTTTTGGCTGTGTATATGCTGGGTGTCCAAGAGACTGGAAACGGTTGAATATCTTGAAATTAAGTTTTTTATATACCTAGAAAGCTCCACTTGTAAAATACAATTGGAAAATGTACGGGATTCAAAATTGGCGCAATTCCTCTAGAGGTCAAGGCAGTACAGGAAGAAGAGTAAGCAAATGTTTCTTATGTCGGTTTACACTATCAACTTTTTCACAATTTATTGCCCAGAAAAATTGAACAATTTATTTAATGGCCGTCATCGACTTTACACTTGGATATCGTTCTCACAATAGATAGGAGCAATTTTAGTAAAACTGACATAATGTTTAATAATTTAAACTAACAGTAAATTTCACAATTTCAATAATTAAAATAACATATCCCCTAATTCTTTGTCACTTTACTTCGAGAATCGCTGCCAGCATAGTCATTGCACAGCTTATATACTTATGCAATTCAGTATTTCTACGCCTTATTTGGGTCACCCTGTACATCCAGCAATTCTAAAGGGCAAGCAACTTAGCTTGAGCTTCCTCGTTCCTCGACAATTATTTAAATTATTAAACGGGAACGACCTCTTGTAATTGTAAATTTGCATTCTCGGTCGAAAACTTTAATTTTATACCAGTTTTCTGATTTATGCGATAATAATTTAAAAAAAAAACGCTTTTTGCAATTGGAGCAGTTACACAATTATGCAATTACAGTTTTTTGTTCTAATTGCTTAATATTTTTTCAGTTTAAAATTCTTAAGTTCAGAGTTAGAACTAGGCTTTTTTATTTACATCTAAAATTTACTAAAAACACTTGCGCTTTCTTTACACATTGATTAAAAAATGCCATAAACGAAAAATGGAGCCTGGATACTTTAACAAAGGTTATTTGAAAATATCCATACTATTTCTTCAAAAAATCGTCCAATAAGTAGATGATATTTTCATACAAAATAAGATGAATTGATAATAGAAGCTCGATTGAGGGGCCACCAGGATATCCCGATGTAACACCTTGAAACTTGCAATGAAACGGCTTGAAAAACAAAGTATTTGACCACAGTTGTAGATTGGAATGCAAATATACCATCAAGTGATTTAATTTTTATTTTAAAATATTGCTTTTTCGAAATATTCGTGTTTCCCGGCATTTAACATGTTTTTTCGATATTTTCATGTGTTTCCAGACATTTAAGACACCTTGTATATACGGCCGTTGGTAACGAATATCTTTTGCCGGTTCCAAAACTAGGTGTGATTATCTTACAATTTTATAAAATACACTTAATTGTGTTTCCGAATCCGCCTAGATGACATTTTTTAAATTGCGACATTACGTACTAAAGTCGGATTGCACTTAATTGTTCGAAACATTTATAATACGCATAATAGCTACGTATTTCTACCTGTGCTTTAAGATATAAACGTTAGTTTACACTTTGAAGGACAAAAATCTTGGAAATAAGTACTAAATATATATTTTTATTTGAAGAATATTCAGTATTTATCTAAACTCTTGAAGTCTTGGGTCGAATCAATTTAATAAGCTCGTTTGTAGCTGTAAAAATAATAATGTCAACGGTAAAATTTCCATTTGTACCTTAAGAGTTTTACAAAGATTTCAAAGGAGAGAAACATCTGCCAGATATTATATTCAATAGGAAGAATTTACAATTCGACTGGAATCTGGATCTCTATCGATTAAAATACGATTTCATCTACTCTCATTCATAGGAAAAGCTTAAGTGTATTAAACTTGTATAGATTCTTCAAAAATGTTTAAAAACTTCTGTTGGCATTTCAGCTCGTTGCCGCAATTTTTTTTCCAATTATTTTAATAGCTGTTTTTGTTAGTATTCTCCATAACGGAATTGTTTGGTCGAAACATCTACTTATTAGTAGCCATCCCAACCAAACTACAAAAACTACATTTTTATGGGCGTTATGATTTGTGAATAATGCAACCCAGGACACGATTTTGTGTATTAATTTATAATTATAATCCGATTGAAGTCGCGCTCGCATGTTGTAATGGCTCTCAACAAAAAGTCTATGTAATTTAATGTAATATACATATTTTCAACACGCTGATTGTGATATTAGGTGGCTAAAGTTGTTTATTTTCTTTTTTTGTATTATCCAAGTTTTTAATGAAAATATATGTTGTGTTTTATTATGTGTTGTGTTTGAATGTTCAACAGCCACAAAATGACACAACGAATTTATAAATACATAGTTAGAATGCCAGGTTTGGTATTTTCAGATTGTTTTGAGAATATTTAAACCCTCGTATTATGTAAAACTATGCAATATTTCATTTTAATAAGACACCTAAATGTATATATTTTCACCGTTCACAGCGTACCGTTTTAGTTCACAAAAAATTGATGCAGTGCGAATTTATTTGCTTTAAAGATACTTCAGATAGTAAGCCTTATTCGTACATTGTATTTCTAAGACCCATATGGACGAGTTCAAAATTAAACTTTAAAAGTGCAAATAACCAAACAGTTAAAGTTGCTAAGTATCAATATTACGAAATTAAATACCAATTATTGTAATTAAAATTTTACGATTATTATGAATATGTATAAATGTAAATAACTATTATGTAAGAATCCACCCATATGGTTATTAAATACAAATGTTATTATTTATTTTACCAGTTTCAATGTAAAATATAATTATTTGGTTCACTTTTGTGTAAGAAAGTTATCGTCGGTTCTTTGTTTAAACCTAATTAATTAAATGTAATTTATTTCAGTTTAAATGTTTTTTTGTATATAAACAGATGAAATTCATAAGTATGGGATTAACGGATATGCCTCTATTACATTTTTAGAATAGGCAGCTAACAACATTTCTTGAGCTAGTCATATTATAAATTATTTTGATGAATGTATGTGTGACAAAATGTAAATTTTCTTATTAGAATTTTATATTATGTAAATATTAGCATAGGAGGTTTTGTACATACCAAATTTATCCTATCATACTTATTTGCAAATAAATGATTTCAAATATTAATTTATTGTTTTATTTGCTAGGTGTGAGAATTCGGTTCTTCGAAAACAACAAAAACTAGTGGATTTAATCGCTGAAAAGTGACAGTGCTTATTAGGAAAATCGTCGATAGATTCCTAGAACGCATTTAAAAAAAAATGATGGTTAAGAGAGATTTAGTTTTTTTTAAATAATTTTATATTCAGTTTTTCTATACTTACTGAAGACAGAAGACGCAACTGCCTATATTCCAGTCTCCTAAACATTCGTAAATACGTATTTTCATTCATTCATATTCATTATTCATTTTATTCAATTTGATTTTAAAAAATCTTCTAGAGGCAAAAGTTCGAGTTTTTGCCTTTACTTTAACTTCCGTTAGCAGTTATTGGGTAAGTAATGCAACTGCGAAGTCGAAGGTAAGTATAGAATACCGTTTTCAGGACTTGCCAGATTGCCTATAAGAATTTATGAAAATTAGTATAATTTTAATAGATATTAACCATTTAAAATAATCTTATGTTAATATACACATTTTTGATACTTGTATCAGTTTGGCAATTATGATCATTTACTTACGATTTAAATGCGAGTAATTAGTTTAAAAAAAATAGCGAAAAGCGAACGAAATTCATAATTGCAGAGTGGAAAACTTGACTTACGTGCGTAGTAATAATTCCACCTTGGACTTTAAGTTTCGCCGCTAATTATATTTTTAAACATACTTAAATGTATGCTGCTTGTAACAGCACCAAATTCGTTTTAACTTGTGCCTATATTCTAGCGTCAGTCGACTTACGTGCTCAAGCAAAAATTTCATACTTAAATTAAGTTGCAATATACTTAACCAATAAATTGTTAATTAAAAAAAAACAAAGCATTTTAAACGACTAAAAAGACTATAAAACGACTTTAAACTGGGTTATAATGCCCCCTTATTGAAAACGTAGACAATATGGTTCTAAACAGCTGTTTTTTAATCGATCTTCCCTGGGAAATTTGTGGAATGTTTAATAGCCCTTTGGTAACGTGTGTTTGGAGAGTCATAACACATTACGGGTTTCAGTTACATGAACAGCTTATGGTCATAAACAGTTCAAAATTTTCAGTTTGAAGTCATAAAAACAACCGTTTGCATTCAACATGATATTATTATATGGAGAGTATTTTTTTATAGCGTGTATGAATAACAATGCTGATAATATGGAACGAAAACAAGTGCAAAATCGGAGTCAAAAACATTAAAGACGCCGACAATTGTTTCCGGTAAAGAATATGTGGTAAAATTCAAATTTATTGATATAAATAAGAAAGTTACCTATAAAATAATTACGTGTTTCAAACGTATTAGCTAAAAATAATCTCAATAGTAATCTAGTTTTTATCGATCAAAAATCCAAGGCAAATTCCTTTGATTAAAATCCAATATTTTACTTCTAGAGTTCCAATTAATTTAAAATTCTCAATAAATATATTGAGTGTAGGTAAACTATAAAGTATTAGAATTAGTCGATTTTTGAGGTTTATTTTTGTTTAAAAACATGGTTGTTTCAATAAGCCCAAATATAAACAATCTGTATAAACATTATTAAGTACCTCTTTTATTATCGACTTAAATAAGTGCGTTTGCGAGAACAAAAATTTTCATTATATTTTGTTAAATGCGTCCGAGTAGGTAATTTCCAATACGCATTATATGATATTAATCTTACATACATACATATGTATGTTTTAATGATGTATGCCTGGTATCATTGATGTATGAGTGGTATATTTATTGAAAACCTGGTATAATAAATAAGGGTTAAAAAAGAGCACTTTTTGTAATAGCGAAAATAAACGCCGCTAAGTCGCCTCTCTTCAAAGAAATTTCCAAAAAGCTCCATACATAAATTTGATTGTTTCTCTTTAATTTTAGACTTGTATGTTGTGCTGCCCATACTTGAATTTGAATGAAACATTTGCAACTATATTTTGCAATGTTTCCATCAAAAAAAGTTTTATTTTATTCACAATCGTATGAGAAGAGTATAATTATATACAAGATGTTTTAAAAAAATTGTTAAACATTGCTATTTTTCTAATTTCAAACAGGACGCCTTTAAATTTTAATTTTTAAAGTGTAAATTTTTTAAATCATACTTAATGCCAGCGCTTTTTAATTAATTGATTTTGGGAAAAAACAAGTTTATGGTATAAAAATATTTTTATTATCAACTATCAACTCTCCTATTGAATTGTCATATCATTAATGCTATTAATTTTTCATATTCATCAGAATTTCAATATAAGAATTAACTAACAACGGACTCCAAATGACACGTCACACAGTTCCTCTAGATGGCGAATGCGGGTTAAATATGTCTACTGAATAAGCTTTCGTGTCTCATTAGCTAATATTCCTTTTCCAATGTGTTCGGGACCATATAAAAAAATGTATAAAACCGCGGGGCCGTGCAAAAGCCACTAACCCCTTCAAGGGGACTTACTTTAGTAAAATATTGAAATACACGTTTATACCAGAGCCAGAGACAAAACAGATTTTCCCTTGCTTTTGTTGATACCATAGGAAAGGTGTGATTAGACTGGCTTTCTGATTGAGTTTCTAGTTTAATGTAAAGTAGACGCTTCCTCCATGCGTCTGTGCTGATGTGCGCTCAAACTGTTCTTAACCTTTTTAGACGCGAATGCCCTAAGCATTCGTGTGAAGATACTTTATCTGAGGCGTGGACCTAATGTGCATATCAGTCATTAAAAAAATATAAAAAATGATAAGTAAAACGATGAACATAACTGCAATACCATAAACATAAATGAATGTAAATAAAAAAAAAAATAATTTTACTGAAATTATTATCAGTAAAATACTACTACTATTATTAGACCACTTTTAATACTTTTGCTGGGTCGGACGTGCTTTGCACATTGCAACAATTTTATTAAAACAATGGAAAAATGTTTTTATATTTATCCAAAAACCTTTAAAGAGGCGCATTACACAGTTTTTTTTTAAACTAAAAGCAGATATATTCTGTTGTTGAAAAGTATAGTAGATCTTGAACACTCGACACTCCCATTTCACAAATAGCAGGAAATATCTATTTTAATTATTTTTGTCAGAACAAGTTTTCGAATTTTAGGTAATTTAATATTTTTCATCGTAGTTTTGTGGTATAATAATTTTTAATAACAATGAAATAATTTAAGTAAATTCCAGAAGAAAGAAGAAACCAAGCTATTTTTTCTTTTAACTCCTCTTTGCGTGCCTTCTATAGAATAGTAAAAAAAATGATATTCATTTAGTCAATGAAGATACAGTTACACTATACACACTAACAGGGGTCGAAATTTCTTTATTACAGAATTAATTTAAAAAAATTCTAATTTCGTACTCACTTTTTCTATTTAATCTATTTAAATACAAGTGAAAGTTGCAAAAACATCATCATCGTCAAATTACATAAAGAAAATGTCAATTTGAGAATAAATATTTGTTGTCCCAAAGGTTTGGAATAGTGGGAAAATTGCGCTGCTTAATACCTACGTAAGTTTCCACAGAAGAAATCTCAATAAAAGTTTCTCTTAATATTTTGAATTGAAGATTCAATTTAAAGTTTTCTATTTCTATCAAAATTAATTTGTTAAACTAAAATATACAATTTCTGCGTAAAAACTGTTGTTTTTAGTTCTTAATCTCTAATCCTAAAATGATGAAATTTCATTAGCGTCACACTCCTGAAAAAGCTAATATGTACATACTTAAAAACATACCCTTTTATAACAGAATATATATCTCTATCAACAAGTTGTAAAAATTAACCTAAAAATGTCAACATATTCTGTTAAACGACTCGCCATTTTCACGCGTAATATTTAAAAAAATTCCTCAACTATAAATATTCAAAAGAAAACGAACCAACCGCCACGCATGTGATGAGAGCCCACAAACAATTTGCGCACATTCGCATTTGTTTGAACATATGTGGCCGCTCACCGCATGCGTTGTGAATTGTCTGGATGTGTCTACTGCAATGTCTCGTCTGAATTATACCGATCTTTGTACCCGGACATTTCAAGGTTAAGAATCTGGGACAGTCTTCTCGACGTTTGTTATTATTATCAATCAAACCAAAAATTTTGTGATATTGTTGCAAACGAGTTGTGAAAAATGGCTGATGTCCTCTCAGAAATAGTTCTTCCTGAAGATCTAAAGGTAACGATCATTGTTGGGTTAATAGGGCATATATTTTCAATTTTCTTGAACTTTGACTTGGCCCTATTTTGCTTCTTGTTGCAGTTTTATCACAAAAGTTACGTGATTTGAGAACTCGAATTCTGTGTTGAATTATTCATTTTGGTACTCAAATACTTTGCTCAAACTGTGCTCGCCCTATTTGTTCCAAAATGTGATTTGTCTATTCAAATTCATTGAAAAAATTCAAGCGTTTCGATCCGGATATCTCAGTTTAAGACGGTTTGTTGTGTTGAGGCGTTTGCTTATTCGGAATTGGATAAAACCAAGGAAAAAATGTTCTAGAAATCTAACGTGACTCATCCAATACGTTTGTAACCTAAGTTCAATTAAATATGTTTTGAAAGTGAACCATGTATCTTTGCAGAAATTCGAGAAAATATACCACGAGCAATTGTACAGAAACGATGTTACACCGAAAGCCAAATTTGAGTACGCTTGGTGTCTGGTGCGTAGTAAGTATCCAGCAGACATCCAAAAGGGAATAGTTTTATTAGAAGACCTATACAGAAATGATGTAGAGGGACAAAGGGATTATCTATACTACTTAGCCATAGGTAATGCAAGAATTAAGGAATATGCAAAGGCCCTCGGATATGTCCGGTCATTTTTGTCCATTGAACCTGGTAAGTGATAATATTCTCAAATATTACATCATTTTTTAATTTATGGAATAATCATTTCATTTAATTGTTCTCAGTTAAATTGAATTAATTCGTATTAATTTATTTGGCAACAGTTTATAATTATTTGTACTCTTTATTTGTGCACACACTTAAAATGCCTACATGTTTTTGTTATTGCAATTACTTGAAACTAGTGCATGTTTGGCCTATGATAAACGTACATTATTAGTAGCGATCTTGCTTCTTGGCACGGACATATTAGATATTGACGAATTTCGGCATTAAGCTATAAACGCACAGAAAGCTTAAAAGAGTGCCAGTATTAGGAAACTTAAGTAACAAGAAAATATGTGTGTGAGCTGTGTGCGTCTAAATAGATGGTGAAAAAATGAATTGGGTGAGACATTTACTAAAATGTTAAAAAAATAGCTGTAATTTTTTTTTATTGAAAAGCAGCTGTAAATTAATACACATAATAAGAGGAGTAATGTCACCTAAATGATGTTTCAGATTTATGGATCATGAGTTTTCATTCGTCGGATATCTTGTCTTCTGGTAATATTTGGATCCTCCATTTAATTTTAATTTTTCCAATTCTCAGTATAATGCAAGAATTTGCTTAAATCAATAATGACTACATCACAAAAATTATTTGTAGTTAACGAAACAATAATTATTAAGAACAACGTTAATCTTACTAACTTAAGCGAGACATACTTAGATAGAATATTTAATTTTGAAAGTAGTTGCTGAAAATGACTCCAACTCACGAAAATTGATTACTTCTCATCAACTCACACTTTTACCCACAAATTATTGCGGTCTGGCGATCCAGGTGGCAACGAATAAGGGCATCCTCGACAGTGATTTTCAAACGTTACATTCAAAGTTTTATGAGCCAACGACTGAAATGGTCGGGTATAAACTGCATTTGTTGTCGTAGATTAGAGGAACATCTTAAAACAATGCCGGTCAATTTAGTCTTAGAAATTGGCGATACGGATACGCAAGATCATCTAGTCTAGAGTATTTCCGGATAGAAAAGAAGGCCCTATTAAAAGATTCCCAACACCGTACATTTACCGGAAAAATGTCTTCAAGATTGCTATCAACTTGAGCTCAGTTCGTACAACAAACACCGTTCGCCGTATGAGGGATCACCACAACCATAAATCTGAATCATACTGTATGTGAAATTGCATTTGAAACATTATTTTCCATAGGGAACACTCGGCTCATGAAGTGTATACATTTGCAGCAACTTTCAATAAAAAATGGAAAAATAATTTAAACAAATAACGATCAAAAACGATTTTTCTAACATCTTGTGGATCGAAGAAAGCATTTTAGAACATGTTTCTATCTTCAATATGAAGGTTTCGTCTTGAACTTTGCTTCGAGTTTTTCCACTATTTTTTTTACCTTCTACTCAGAGATGCCTTTTGTTTACTAAACATTTTCCATGAGTTGCAAATATGTATCATTTATTAAAATCAGCATGAAGAAATGTTATTTTTTCAGCAATGTTATTGACAATGTTTCGGTTTCAAATTATCCCACCATTATGTTTATGCAAGTCGCTGAGATATTCTAATAGTTTGCAAGCAAGATTATTCTAGACTTAACAATGAGATTCCGCACGAATAGCCAGATAATTCAATAATCAGCCATTAGAGTGTATTTTAACAATTGTAAAATCAACACTTTTTTATACGTTTCAATCTCATGTGATTAAACATAATGAATAATGTAATTCCTTGCAATCTGAAGTCATGAGGATGATCAAAATTCAATAACCTTTGCAACCATTTCCAACACATGGCTTGGTTAGGATTGAAAATTGAAAGGCAACTGCTGTGATTAATAAAAGGTTGATGAAATTAATAAGAAATGACGGACATTTTAATTTTATCAAGAAAAGTTTTAAAAGGTACTAAGATTGGCTACTATTATTTAGAAAACCCTGTGTATAGATTGAAAATTTTCTTGTATTTTTTCTTTTTAGTATGCACAGTTTTGTGTACTAATGAAGGTGTATAAAAATCAAATCTTTGTTGAATGTGGAAACTTTTTCGGCTCTTGGATTTTTTGGAACTAGGAGTTTCTAACAAGCAATATTCCTGTTTTGGTAGAAAGACTATTAATGAGATGCGTGTAAAACGTATGTTTTTTCTATCTGTTGTAAGGGTGCTTGTGCAATTCAATTCTTGTTTGATTTAAGACACATTTTTCTTTAGTTGGAAGGCTTTAACAACCAGTTTTTCTAAACGAAGTACTCGTTTTATCCATTATGATTTCCAAATGATCATTGCTCATCGAGATATTTAAGACATGTTTTATCGGTTACTCCCAGTGAAATTGAAGAGTTTGGAAAGCGGTTGTATCTTAAAAAGCTCCCTTAAAACATAATTCCAGGTAAATGTATTTTTCAGATATTGTCTAATGCTTACGCTAAACTGACTGTCTGGAGACATTTAAAGTGAATTTTGAAGGAATAATATTTCTTCATACAGTTTATCTTACAGATGCAATTCTACAGAGAACGGAAAATTACCGAACCACGCGAACATTATGTTCAAATGGTTATTAATTTTTAAGCTGCCCTGCTATAATATGAAAATTGGCCTATATTTTTCCAAAGGTTTTTTTTATCTATGCAACACCAACAAACTATATCAAGTAGTAAATTATTTTGAATAGTGTGTGTTACACCATGATAATCACAAAGCAAAATGCATAAACGGTTTGGATTTTTTAAACACTTTTTTACACTCTAGTGCCAAGGGCTCATCCAGAAGGGGGGTCATGGGGGTCATGACCCCCCCTCCCCCCTTGTGCTCGGTTTATGTGAACTAATGATATTTTTTCTAATTTTATAGACACTAAGAAAATAAATACTTTGTATGATGGCAAACACCAACGCGAATGACACGCATATTATGAATATTATGCTGTTATTATAATTATATGGTGCATCAGATCTTTCAGTATGAATAAATAAGTAACTCGCTTAATGCTTAATACAGGTTCGATTTGAATCATTGAGTGATTTTGTCTAAAAATCATATTTTGCAAAATTGATAAATGTTATGAGGTCAGATTTATGTGGATTTAAGGTCGCAATTTTTTTGGAAAAACAGCTATTTGTATGTAGCAAGTTTCGGAACAACTCTTAATATCGGGCCGATATGGAAATTTGTTGAAAAACGTACTCTTCTATACAAACTGCATATCGGAAAATTGCAATTGGTTGAAAAATTTGGAAGTTATGATGATTTTAAGGTCGCACAGAACATTTCCCGAACAGATTCACAAAACAGTAGATTGTTTGCTAAGTGTATTCTCGGCACATTCACTGTCTATAAGAAAATGTGTATTTGTAACAGTTTGGAAGGTAATGGACTCTGGATATTGGCAAGCGTAAAACACTCACATACTTCCACTCTTTGCCCTGTATCTCGGTCAGATATCAATATTTTTCAGAAATTCAAAAACTTTTTAAAAGCCTCATAGACTTGGCGTGAAAAGTTGTTTCAGGGCTAAAGTTCATTTTAGTCACCGTTTTAGCGCCAAGGGAGTTTAAATTTTTTCAAATTTTTCAATATTTCAAAAGGAAAAAATGCCCTGGATTACTACGGGTATTCGCTACAGATCAGCTGCCTTGAAAAAATCGACGTTGGCAACGATTTGGGAGATAATAAAACCTGCATGTTGGCAACGTTCTACTGTTCCATTTGCGCTCTTTTGCCCGCAACTTCGCCAAATGTCAAGATATTTCAAAAGTTTTAAAACCCCCAAAAAGGTCAAAGAAGTAGCTGTAAAAATAACAACAAAAATTCAGCCTCATTGGATAGCGGCAACAATAAGGGAGTAAAACGACTTCCAACTCAGAAGGTGTGCAACCTTTAAAAAAAAAGTTTTTTGAGAAATTAATATTGGGTGAAAAGTTGACATTGAAAGACTAATGCCGAATAGACGATTTCAGTCTCAGTCAAAAAATTTCCAGGACATTTAAGGTCGCGTACCCAAATTTTCGGAAGAATATAATTTTTTGCATACGAAGGCTCCTTTTTTAATTGTGGTTTTGCTCTATCTGTCTCTCTTTATGTGTACATTATAAATAAAGCATTAGTTAATTGTCTAATGCTAAATGTCTCAAACGAGGATTATCTCTAAATTCAATCAAATAATTTTGTTTGTTAGAATGGGCCGAAGCGCTAAAGTGCCTTTCTTTCATCACCCAGTCCATGCTTTTAGCGTGATAATCATATTCAAATTACAATTCAAATGTTTACATATTTAATACTGTTGATAACCATCGGTTAGAAATAAGGTCAAAATCGGTATGTAACAACATTTCGTGCGATTATGTTTCCATTGCTGCCTCAGATTGATGCGGAACCTAAGTCGATAAAAAAACGCTATTATTGGTGAATATAATCACCTGACAAAGTTACCTGTTGAATCCGACGAAAATTCTAAAGCATACGAAGAAAGTGCAACCATAACCCTGGTTGCCATTTACTTACTTCTACAAAATGGAATGCTGTCGGGATCCAGACGAAAATTGCCTTAAACCCCGATTTTTTCAGAAAAAACTCATTTAGTAGCTGTTAGTCCGCTTAAAATCTTGATCTGGATCACTTACAGCCTGAAGGGCATTGGATGGCAACAAATCTGAATTATATCGGACGGTTCCAAGCCGCTGAAATTCCCCAGCCAGAATCGTTTGAAAACAATAATTTATTTAGTGTAGAATTTGGCAAAAACCGGCTAATATCTAAACAAGTAGTCCAGAATCACTTGCAGTTTCTTAGGGCACTATCCGCTAAACCATCACAAAGCAATAAACAAATACCACCTACCTTTAGGCATTTTGGTCTGGATTCGGTGCCATTTTAACATTTGAATACAGCAAAAAAATTGATTTACAACAGAAAAATAGTAGTGCTTTTTAAGCAGATTTAATTTGTTAACTTTAAATTAAAACAAACCCCTGCGGAAAACCTGACTAAAGTTGAGAAGCTGAGTTAAAATAATTCAAATATTGCTATTATCTAGTTTTAGCCCTTCTGAATTTCGACAATAAAAACTTACTTCCGTTATAAATTTCCTACTTCCCTCTTCTAACTGTTAATCCCTCTACCAACACTTTTTAAATCGATTTCCTACGAGAAATGTCTTTTTCAACCACTTCGAGGTTCGAAAGTTTACGATTTTCGTTTGTTTTGATTAAGATAGCTGATTGACATTATTTAAAAAGTATCAACGGATAACCAACAATAATCAAACTAAACAAAAATAACCCAAATATCTACATAAAGTGTCTAATCAAACCAGTTTTGTTCATACATCAACATTTCAATACATGTGGTCACATCAATGTGTTTAAAGTGTTTTAATTTTAAAAGTTTAGAGAATGACAGTCAAAATTGAGTAAAAAATATTTTTAATTTGAAAAATTGAATTAACAATTCAACAGTTTAATTTAGGGTATAATTTAAAGAAGAAAATACATGCAAATGACGTAAAGTACCTGCCAAGGCAATGAAAAAATAGTTCACAACAGAAAGTTAATAATTTTACATTTCAAAAGAGTCTTCTGTAGAGAAACGAAAATTTTCCAAATTCAATACAGAATCCAGAAACTGCCTCGTCGTTCCACGTTGAATAAATATGACACGCAACAATATTATAAAATACAAGTCGAYAATGTGGGACTAAAAGCTCTACATCTACATGGCAACCAGGCGCAAACKAATGCCAAACTTACCGAAAGCTGCATCGTGCCACCTGGAAAGAAAGAAAAACATTCTTTAATATAAGAAAATTTTGTCAAAAGTTTAATTATTTGATATAAACAGAGGAAATAAAGAGAAATAAAAAATACCATCAACTTCAGTTGCTTCTCGAAAAACTAAACTCAGTTCAAGCTAAATGATTTATAGATTAGAACGCATGTGTGTTTACCAGCTTTCTGCAAGCTGGTGTCCGATCCTCCATCTTCTACTCTTTATTCTTCAAAAACGTAACACTACACTTGGACAAACAATAAATATCCACTCCGAATTGAAAACCTTAATCTTTCAGTAAGCAGATAATCTAGCGCCCTTGTCTTGAGGTGTTTACCACTTTCCGAAGGCAGCGTACTACAGAATTAATGTGATGATATAATTTTTTGCTTGATCGTCACTTTGGATAAACAATTTGCAGTTCGATTTCCGTTTTTTATTGTTGACTGTTTTGTGGGAAGTGCCTGTTCGCCCGCAAATATTTTCAAAATCAAGTTTCTGGTTTAAACTAGTTTAGATGGACCTCGAGAACAAAACAGGTTTCTCAGGCAAATATGAGCATCTCCAATCATGGATCGGAATAGACTTTTTCATGCTAAATTAAATGCTCTCGGACTTTTGTTCGATTTTTATGAAACTTTGAGTCTGTTCAGCTGGATATGTTGTGTAGAGCCATATTGAATGCTCCGACGACGAAACCTGCTCTTTACATGAGCTCTCGATTTAGCATTTTGCTCAATTTTTATGAAGCTGAGTCATAAAGTAAATTTTTATGAAAATCTGGATGTGTCGTGCAAAAGTGACGTAAAGAGAAGCTCCACATTCTATCTGCACGCCTCATTAAGAGGGGTGGAATCAGTCGCTTTATTTTGGCCCGCATTCTCGGATCAGGTTTTTGCCTATTTTTTAGATCTTAAATGACAGAAGAGCTCTTAACTGGACTGGCACTTCTCCACGTTCACCAAACCATAGCGATTGAAGTGGAGGAAGTCATAACTCGTTGTCATTTGATTAAAATTACTGCGACATATAACAATTCAATACTTTTTTAATTACATTTATTATTGTAACTTATATATATATATTTAATTAAATGTCCATGTCCGGACTGAATCCCCACTACATGACCCCCCATGACTTAAAAGCTGGATCTGCCCTTGTCTAGTTCCAAACTTTTTCATTATCTGAAATCACGTAAATGTTCTTATCAAGCATAAAATTGATCTATTTAAAAAATTGCTATTGTAAAAGACAGTGACACTTACATTTTATACCTCAAAAGTAGATGCTATTGTATAGACTGATATAATTTAAAACCTAAAATTGTTGTTCAAATTAACGAAAATGTATTAAAACACTGCTGCGGAAAGCACATCTGCAACCAAGTCGCCCTTGAGAAAGTATATTAAACGTCGACGTAAATTTACCGTATAAAATTATTCTAAATAAACAATGTTTTGCAGGAAATGTACAACTTATCAGTCTGAAGGAAAACATTACGAAGAAAATGCAGAAAGAAGGCCAGAGAGGCATATTTGTAGCGGGAGGAGCACTTCTGGCTGTTGGGGCACTTGTCGGCGTCGGAGTAGCGTTGGCAAAGAATAAGTGATAATGAAATTGGGCTGTTCGTATTTTCATATTTATTTATCAGTATGTTTTAATTATTTTGAATAAAACATTTATTTTGCTACTATCTTCAGAAATGTATTAAATGGTTTTAAGCCGTAAGAAGTGAATAGGTTTCGTAGCGGATAAGCTGAAACTTTAACTGATGGTTTTCGCTATCTGGATTATCCGACCACCATTTGATGAAAATTATAATCAGTCCCTAGACTTTGTTTCTTGATATTCACTATAACGTTTA
This sequence comes from Dendroctonus ponderosae, assembly GCF_020466585.1. Classification (NCBI taxonomy): domain Eukaryota; kingdom Metazoa; phylum Arthropoda; class Insecta; order Coleoptera; family Curculionidae; genus Dendroctonus; species Dendroctonus ponderosae. The sequence goes on from NW_026018508.1 coordinate 4,051,183, forward strand.
CAAGCATTCTAGCAGATTTACTATTGGTTGAATAATATAAATGTTCAGCCATTACTGGTTTTATATCAGTTTTTTATTTAAAAAAATTTGTAACAAGTAATAACACGTAATATACTTTATTATCCGTCAGACATAATGAACAATTTTCGTTGCATCTGAGAATGTCCAAAATATGCCCTCTAGACAAAATATGTACACTTATAATTAATAAATGTAAAGATGTATGTTTATTAATAAAAAATAGAAGCAAATGTTACCTTAAATAAATAGTTTTTCAAATTGGATATATATATATAAATAATCTTTATTTCCTACAGAAAAGGGCTATCGACCCAATCGGTCTTTCTGCCCTTTCAAATTGGATTTAATTAAGGAAATAGTTTAAGGTCCGCCACCAACCGTATCAAATAAAAAAAAAATTAAACACTGAGCTCATTTCAAACATTTCTATACGGTTCCTAAATTATCAAAGAGACTGCATCTCTTCCGTAATTTTGCAAATGTTAACTGTAAATATGCATTTTGAATTCTGTATAACCAAAATACCGTTATTAAAGAAGTAGATATTACAGCTGATCTAGTGCTAATAGCTAAATCACAGATCTAGTGTACTATAGTTGTTCTGTTTTAACGTAGAATTTCCACATCTTATTTGCAATTAGTCATTTGAATACAATGATTTATTATTTAATATATTTGTTTTATAATTATATATGGATTTTTGCCATTTTTATTGTTCCTAAATCGCATTTTTAGAAGTACATCTCGACGGCTGAGGGGAATAACCGACTAACTCGCAGTCCGCCTAAACAAGCGCCTAACTCGCAGTCCGCTTGAAGAACCGGCTAACTCGCGAACGACTTGAAGAACCGGTTAGCTCGGAGCATTTGTATTTTCTCTAAATTTGTAGTAGCAGCTCTGCACGATTTTAAAATACATTCTTGATAAATATACGCTCTATGAAAAATTGTTAAAAAAATTGAAGTTGTCTCTAAGATGTCAATTGTCCTATACATTCGCAATTTTTCCAAAATTATTGAAATTGTTATTCCTTGTAAATTTCTCTTTTGGTAACAAAATGTTCAGTGAGAGTAGGTGTATATGGTAACAGGGTGATTTACGTAGACAGTGCATTAAAATTTTGCCAACTTGCAGTTTTAGAATCTTCATCATCAAGTTTTGGTTCCTGCATAATGAGCAGTGCCGAAACCATGTAAAATACATTGGGTCTACGTAAATCACCCTGTATAGCAGCATTGCCAATAGGTTAAAACATTTCGGCACCTACCAAAAATATTCAACATTTTTCAAATATTTCAATAATTTAGAAAAAATTGCTGTTGTATAGGGGACTGTTAGAGACAGCTCCAATTTTTTTCAGAATTTTTAATAGCGTACCTATATTTAACAAGAATCGTATATTAAAATCGTGCAGGGCTGCCACCACCAATTTAGAAAGAATAAAAACGGTCCCGAGTTAACCGGTTCTTGAAGCGGATTGCGAATTAGCCGATTCTTGAATCGGACTGTGAGTTAGCAGGTTATTCCGCTCAGCGGTCGATCTATAACAACCGAAATTAAATCTCCAAGCTTCTTAATGCATTTTATGCGGACTGTCAATAATTATCAGTACGCACCTGATACAGAAAAATCTAATAGTCCTTTTGCAGTTTTGTTTAAAACTCAAAACTCCAGTGTAAATAAACAATTGTTGATTAAGGTCATTTAAGCCGAAATAGATAAATTTCAAACTGTTTAATTTGACCATCCAGGATTTCAGCACTTCTCGCTTCCACATTGGCCTGATTTTTAATAAAACCAACAATGTATGAAAATATCTTCTGGCAAACTTAGATAGCAAATATTAGAAAAATCAATCAATACAGTATTAAAAGATTCTTTCTTTTTCGAACTAGCTGATATGAACGTAATAAAATTAAAAAAAGCACTATTTTCTCAGCCCTTAAAATGAAAAGAAAATACTAACACAAGATATAATTTAAATAGATATTAACGTGTGAATCCAGATTAAAGTACAAGTGGAGAATAAAACATTTTCTTTCATTATGTAATTTATATCTTCGTTGTGCTTGCGAGAAGTGTTTGCTTTCTTATCCTTTCTTCTCTGGTATTTAGGGCGCGAAGAAAACATTTCAACGGGCTAATATTAATTTCATTATTTAGGTTATTAACAAATTTAACACCAGTTGAAAAAAGCTTGCAATTAACCCGGCATAAACAGTGTAATTAACGGAAAAGAGTGGAAATCAACGAAAATGTGTGTCAAACGTCTGTTGGGGAAATTAGGCCAGCGAAAGAACCAAACGTAGATTGCTTTAACTGCCCTAAATAACAAAATACCAATTAGCCCAAAACTGGGTCAAATATGGTTGTTATTTGTCAAAACAGTTTTAAATACTTTTTGCCTGAAACGAATATTGTGGTTTCTTTCAGTAATTGAGTTGAGTTGAATTAAAAGTTTTTTCATTGTTTACTGATGGAGGAAACCGAATATAACGACTACCTACCTTTTTGGTTTTACCAATTTGGGGAATAAATTAGAGAACGTATTTAGCAAGTCGTAAATAAGTTCAAATTTTATATTTAATTCGTATGGACCTATTTGTTATTGTTTGAACTTTTTTTTTCAGGTTGCGCGTTTTTTCATACTTCCTTGCCATTTTCCACATCATTTTCAAATTTAGCTGCTGGCATCAGGAATCACACTTATCTATGAATATACCTTCATTTTCCTACCGGCTTTGAGCACACATTTTCCCAAACAGCACATATGTGATTGGGATCTTTTTACTGTTGATAGTTTTTGTAATGCTTCTATAATTTCACGGTTCTTTAATATATCATGACCAAAAAGAATGAAACATCCTTCTATATTATTTTTTTACTGTATATATTTTCAAAAAACTCCTGGAAGTCGTCAAATTTTTAATTATTTTTATTTATTCTATAACTTTATCTAAATGTCAACACCTCGAAAGTATGTTTAAGAATTAGCTAATCAAACTAGCATTGAGTTCGCCATAAAATGTAACGTGCGTTTTGGTCTGTATTAATCATTAGTTTTATTCAACAATGGATTTAAATTTTGTGTTCATGTTAAATCAATTAAGAATTTAAATTGTTAAATGTTAAATAAAAATGCTTTGTAAAAATTACGTTTAAATATCAGAATACTAGAATTGTGTAATATAAAAATCAAAACAAATGGTCGCTACTGTTACACATGTAGTTGGAATGATAGAATAAATAAAACGCTGACATAGCAAAGTAATAGCAAAAAAATAGAAAATCGGAAAGAAAATCAGAAGGATACACAATGAGATCAGCAAATTTTATAAATCTACTTTTAGTTACATAATTTTCGATCTAGTCAAGCCAAAATAGAATGTTATATTTAAATTAATATTTAAAAGACAAAATTATTTCCGACCTATATTACTTTGACCACATAAACAATGCACTTTTTTTAAATATTAGCGAGTATTTCGACAATTTTTTGCACTTTTATTAAAAAATTTAATATATCTACTGATAAAGAACTGTTGTGGAATATTATCTAATTTATTCTATATATCAAAAAATATAAAAATTAAAAAAATTGTAGATCGTACGCTTGAAAATATTTTGTGGATTTGTGTAAACAATATTAATTCGACAGTTCAAAAGCAGATAAAGATAGAACAAATATTTATATAATATATATTATACCAAAATATTATAAAATTAGCTTTCAATAGAATGTCTGCAAAATTATTCATGCAAAAATATTATACTTAATGATTTTGCAATTACAATTAGCCAGAAGTTTGAAACCATCGATTTTAAAGAGGCAAAAAATGCAACGATTGCAAAGCAGAAAAACCCACTAACGAGAAGACAACTCATCATATCGAATGAGTTTTAGTTGCTTTCATTGAGCTACAATGAATTTAAGAAGCTTAAAAATGTGTGTTATGAAGAAACTTTGATGAAAAACAGGACCATAAAAATACGTTTTATATCTTCACTTAAGGATTGACCTGAAGGAAATACCAATTCTAATGCGCAACAAATTATTTTTAAATCGTACCTACAAGAAGTGAGAGTGGAAGAATAATTTTTACTGTTGTTTGGCAAATCGTGTGCGATCCGTCTGATAACACGCATTTCTGTTTTTTACATATTTAATTTTTAATAATCCATATGTGTGTGCTTCGGATTTTGATAAAGACTAAAACTATAACATTTTTCTATTTCGTTTTTTTGCGCGTATTTGAATATCTAGTAACTTTTTGAAAAGATGTTTTTCGACGTTTAATATTAGTTAAAATTGAAAATACAGACGAAAAGGAAATGTTAGAAACGTTGAAATTGTGGTAGGAAATTAATGTTAATTAATCTGGTGGAAGAAATCGCGATTTAAAAAGTCATACCAAAATAAAATTCCCGAAAAAATCACATAACTTCCAAAGAGACACTCGAGATACATAAAAATCGAGATACATAAAACGCCATAAAAAGAAGAGACCGTCATCTACATCGAGATATAGTGGAATTAGAAATCCCTACGGTCTAGCATTGAGATTATGATGATGATATAAAACAATTTCATGTTTTTCCATGTACATTTTCTTTCATTATTGTTTTTGTTCCGCATAAAATTCAGATTTTGCAACAGGTAACTTTATTGAAATTACTGCTCAACTTTTGGTTGACTCCTTGTCTACAATATTTATATCCCTAGCTACCTCAACTTTTTTCAAATAAGAACATGAAGTCATGTGGACATTCTATAGAAATATGTTCAAAAACTGTATTCAGTGCATAAAAATGCACTGAAAATGCATTCCGTTTTGCTAGAACAAGGGCTATATTTTTTTAAGGCAGTCCCTTGTTAATAGAATGACTTATTTTAAATAGATAGTTAGATACCTAATTTCAATGATTGTACTAAACGTGGAAAATGATCTTTACTTTCCATCCGACATGCAATAAGTATCTCCGGCACTACGAAAATTATGTCCAAATATTATTTATAGTCCTATAGAAAAAAAATCAAATGCACGCCATAGACAAAAAATCGACTGGTGTTAAATCCGGTGACCGTCATGACGTTTCGTAGGACCACATCGACTTATAAAGCGAGTTTGAATAAAATAGTTCAAATCATAACCCCCTGATATCGCGTGTACACATTAAAATAAAAAACCTTTCATAAAAAATAAAAACAGATCAGATCGATACCAACCGCTTACAAGATCCAAAAATCAAAGAAGATCTAAAACGACACATTAATGATAACTTACGACTGCTTTCTACAAAGACACTGAACATGCTTGTAGAAGAGAAGTGACAATATTTAAAATGCGCCATAATAAAACGTGCCCAGAGTTTGCTTACCATAGAGATACAGAAAAAGAAACAAGAGTAGACAACAGAAAAAATCTTGGGACTGATAGAAAAGCGAAGACATTCTAAGACAAAATGCAGACAAAAGTATGATGAAGTACACAAACAAGTCAGAATCGAAATAAGGACAGCTAAAGAAACTTTTCATGAAAGAAAATGCGAGAAAATTGAAGAATTGCAAGTAAAACAAGACACTTTTAACTTACATAAAAAGATAAAGGAATTGGCAGGTATACAGAAACGGAACCATACTAATCTATTATGCATCGCAAATGGAGAAATAGTAACCGATCTTCAACAAAAGCTTATGACTTGGAAGAATTGTTCGACGAACCATGAAATACAAGAGCATAAAATAGAAAGAAGAGAAGGCGACGAAGGACCAGAAATAACTAAAGAAGAAATACTATAGACTATAAAAACAATGAAGAATGGTAAATCACCGGGTCCAGACGGGCTTACATCGGAACTTCTCAAGCCTGTGGAAGGTGGTTCGGTGAATACTCTAGTCAAAGTTTTTAAGTGCACCTAGAAAATATGAAAAATACCAAAGGAACGGCACCCGTCAAATTTTGTCACCATACCAAAAAAGGCAAAGCAAGTTAGCAAAAAGCAAAAAACATTAAGCAAAAGCTTAATAGGACACACATTAAAAGTATTTCTCAAAGTATTCACACAAGAATTTACAGAAAACTAGATGTGGATATTGGTGATACGGATTTCGGAACGGACTTCGAACAAGAGAAGCACTATTTGCACTTAACGTGCCAAAGATGTGCTTAATTGACTATAACAAAGTGTTCGAAGTACGTCACGAATGTCGAATGAGACTGCTGGTAGAAAAAAGCTTGGATAAAACGGACATCAGGATTATTTCCAAGATTTATTATAATTAAAAAGCGAATAGTCAGCGCAATAGAGAAAGAGACAACGGAGGAATTCGAGATTAATAAGGGCATAAGACAGGGATGTATGTTCTCACCAATCATATTCAACCTATACTCAGAAGACATCACAAAACAGAAAATTTCAGAGCAGATATAGATATTAAAATAAATGGCAACCCATTAAACAACTTAAGATATGCCGATGACACGGTTGTAATTGCAGAATCTCCAGAAGATCTTCAGATACTAAGAATAGTAGAGTGCAGTGAAGAATACGGATGATCAGTTAACATCAGCAAAACAAAAATAAAGGTGGTATCTAAATTACCACAAAACTTCCCTGAGATAACTGTACATCGTCAAAAAATAGAACGCGTGAGAAAATATAATTACCTGAGAACTGTTATCAACGAAAATAACGATAGCTCTGAAGAAATCAGGATCAGAGTGGAAAAAGCTAGAGCCACATTTATTAAAATAAAGAAGGTCGGACGAGATCTAAGCCTTAAGCTTAAAGTTCGCTTTGTGTTACGTGCTGCCGGTTCTTTTCAACGGAATGGAAGCGTGGACATTGAAAAAGGTCGATACCAAGAGTATAAAAGCATTTGAAATGTGGATGTACCGTAGAATACTGAGAATAAGCGTAGACATAGAGAGTGACAAATGTGGAGGTTTTGCGAAGAATCCAGAACGAGAAAGAATTGATTCTTTCTATTGAAACGCAAACTGCAATACTTGGGTCCTGTTATGAAGGGAGATAAATACCAGGTACTGCAAAAGTCTCAGTCTAGTCAGTTAATGTCTAACATTGTCAAGTGGCAAGAAAACAGCGATATTTTTTTGCGCAAAAACTATGAATGCTACAAGATTTTACAATGAGCACAAAGTTGTGAATAAATGATTAGTGCATCAACCAAAAACAATGAGTTGAATTCATCCACCAAATAAAAAGTTCTGGTAGTTTTTGTATCACGACACTCAAGAATTCACCACTTGTCCAAAACGGCTGAACTCGATTGTTCATCAAAACATGAGATACATTGTGATTATTTAGAACACTTTAGACTTTAAAACTTAGAAATTCCAGTTAGTACTAAAGAGTAGGTACTAGCAGTGATCGCGATTTTGCGTTTTAAATGGAGACCTAATGTAATAGCGCAACGTTCTCTCTACTATACCCATTGGCGTAATTCGGGGGTGGCAAGGGGTGGCAGCTGCCACCCCAGAATTGTCAAACCCAATCGTTTGCCACCCCAGAATTTTGAAGTAAAACTATCAATAATTAACAAATAACTAACTAAAAAATACAAATCTGCAACATGGATTGTTTTTAATTTTGTCCATTCTCCCTTAATCATGCTTAGTTTAACAGAGAAAGATACGAGAAAACTTGCAATTTATAAACTTACATAGAAACATTGGAGTAGTAGAATTTACGTAATAAAATAAGGAACATTGCGGACAATGCGTCAAAACCGAGAATGAGCGATGTAGCCGCCTGGAAGTGGCAACTCTGAAACAATGACATTTTTGGATATTGACCCGAGTGTTGTAATTCAAGTCAAAAATGAAGACTTAATTTGTTGTAAAAATAAATTGTAATGTGTATGATGACAATTGAGTAAAATGTTTTTTTGTATAATGTTTAATTAATTATAATTATTAACTCCATATCTTGAGTTAATAACTCAAGTGATCAAAAATTATTGTTTTTGGGTAAATTGTTCGAAATTAAATTGCTGCAAAAATAGCCCGGAAAAGTTTAAAAAACTAACAAATTTAATATCAAGTTTAAACATTTTTAAGAGAACCCCTTTTCACCTGAGTAGGTTTTGCCACCCTAGTTTAAATCCTGAAATGACGCTCATGACTTTACCAAATTATTCCTCATAAAAAACTTACCTGGAAATTTGCATAGATACGTACAGATGATAGGATAAGTTTTCCATTTACAATGATAAACAAACAGTCATTATTAATACGGCGATTCCTGCAACTTTTTCAGTCCGCACTACTCACTACACCCCGGTTCTAACGATGTTTCACTTATGGCGTTCATTTGATCACTAAAGTTACGTAAAACCAACTTGGTGTTCTTACTTGAAAGCAAATGGTTTAAAATTTGGAAAAAAACTTCATGTTTGAAGTCAGTCAAAATATTAACCCAAGCAATGTTGCCAACGATTGTTTTCGACAAAAATATTTAAAAGGGAATAATCAGTTATTAAATTAGATACAATTTCTATAAATGTGAGTAGTGAGATTCGAAAAATCAGAATTTCCAGTCGGAAACAGTAGTATTTTCAGGTATTTGGAGAAAAGAATGAGATATGAGGCACCATTTTTGCGTCAATGAAATTAAAGTACTTCTGTAGTAAAAAATCAACAAAATCAATTCCTAAGCCCAAGCCTTAAAAACACCCATAGTATTTGTACTTTTGGAGCCGATTATTTTTACTTGCTAAATACTTCCCTACTTGCGAAGAATGATCCTTCATTTTAATAATAGTTATTTAATTATAAAAATATTTATTAATTTCGAGTTTGATTTCTACTGATTAGAAGCGAAGTTCGGGAAAAACATAAAATGTATAGTTAATGTATTCTAATGCACAAAGGGACAGTTAATGGGGATTCGAAGGAAACACAAACACATCATTTTTTCTAATAAATTTACAATGTATTCCCTAAAAAACTAATTAATTAATTGAAACAAATTAAATTATCACAGCCGTTTCGCACACACAATATTTCATAATATTTAGTATACTTTTAAGTCAAATGGTCCAAACTAAAGGAACAAAATAATAGAACTGAAAGTAGAAACAGTCAAATGCCCATAAGACAATCTTCTAGTTTTTGAGGTAACTAAAATTAATCACATCGTGTAACATTTAATTATGAAACTTCTAGTTCCGCATATCGACTATATATGACTAAATCAATTATTTTAGCAGTTATTTTAGTTCATCATACTTCACATGCTTCAAATTTGCGGCTGATTATCCGGCAGTATTAATTTTGTTGTGATAAGGCATTAAACCTATTCTCAGTACGGAACTTCATTAAGTGGCTTTCAAAGTTTTTAGCCAATCAGATTCAAGATACAACTAAAATTATTACCCCGAAAAACGTTACAACGTACCCAAGACATTGTATTCTAGATATACATGCACACATTTATTAAATTAAAAAAGATTTGGTAAAAAATCTAAAGTTACCCATATGTCTAAGCCCCTACATCAATATACGTGGTTTATAAATTTGTCGACCATCAATATTTAAATATTAAACGTCTTGACGAATCTACACTTCGATATGGAATTTACACGGGGCATCAGGAATAAAATCAGAAAATCCAGACGCAAACAATGATTCATTCATTTGATGTGAAAATGAATGCTCTCAAACTTAAATAGTAATTTACAGGACTTTACAATAAATGTTGCCTCTGGATTCACATTTAATCTTAAGACTACCAAGTATCTCATAAAACTGAGAAAAAATCATCCACCAAACCAATCGTACCGAGTTCAGTACTATTATTCATAGAAAATTATCTTACGATTCTTTTCCTTCTAGTCAGAGAGATGCTGTCGCTGTAAAGTTTTGCCTCCTTCTAATAACTCGGGATTTGTAGAGATCAGACTTATGGCATACCGTCAAAGTTCCTCCTTGTTTCGTTTCGGGTTGCGGCTTAGGATTGACGTTACCTATAAGGGTGCCAATCATTTTCGAGACGGAAAATTTTCTGCTTTTTTGCGTGGATTGACGACATTCATTCAGAATTGCATCGAATGCTTGATAAATTGCTTGAGAGTTTTCAGCTACGGACACTTCATAGAAGCTACAGTTATTTTGAATTCCTACGGTACGGCCTTCGGTTTCCTCGACCTGAAACAATAGAAATTTATGGTTTAGCTCAATGTTTTACATATATTGTAAATGTAAAAGTTTTAAGTATAGATGCTTCATGAAATAAACTGTTGCTAGATTCAGCTTACCACAAAATAGTTGCTTATATTGCTATTATCGAGTTAAATTAGAGGTCAGACTGCACAACGGCGACACATAATATATTAAAATTACCTAACCATAGCACATAAAATGTTGTTAAAAGATTTGGCACAGCTTCCGTGATTTTTTCAGTAACTTAAGGAGATTTGGCTGCAGTATTGCACTTTTGGAACCGGTTGCTGCATATTTTTCAGGTTTAAATAACATGAGAGCTTAGTTTCTCGTTTACACAATATCAGTTCAGGCAGGTATTAAAATACTGAAATGCACTCTTTGAGACACAGGAACTTTCCTATGGGCGCACCTAATTCACATTAGATAACATATCTATTTTTGTTCAAAAGCGGTTCTCTCTTTGGGATTCCAGACATTATACGATGTTTAGCGTGCCTATAAATTTGTATGCTGTTTAGACACACATACGATTACTGCGAGCGATGACCCTTTTCATGTTTTTCCAGAGCTACCTTTGAATTTTCCCACATTTGCATGAAATTCATTCTTGAGACGTAGACGAAAACATGCTGAATGGAAATAAAACTGTTTGAAATTAACGACTAAATTAACAAAGCTCACACATTCCACTGTTTGAACTCAGATTAGATTATTTGTACAAATATATGTATACTAYTCGGTGCAAAGAGTTAAAGTTTTAAATTTAAAAAAGGAATATTTTTTCTTCTTTTTTTAACTTAAACTTCTTGCTTCAATTTCGTTCGCATTTGCATAACAAGTAAATCTATTTGTGCGTTAGTTAACATAAGAGCATTGTTATAGAGTTTGTAACTTGCCAATTTTATTGATTTATAATTTTCAAATTTTTTTCTCACTTTTATGGATTTAGTTACAAATGCCCTCAATATGTAGAAATATTGCATAACTGAAAATTAATATAACATCACAAAATAAACACGTTCAAATTCTACGTTTAACACATATTTATTAACTTCTGCCCGTTTTAAATAAAACTGTGAAATAAGAAAGTTCAACATCCCCTCTTTTGAGCATTTCAACTTTGAATTATGACTATAATAATTCAAGAAGTTTAGGCAAAAAGTTTAATATATTATAAGCTAACAAAATAACTA
>NW_026018508.1:4063558-4152763 GCF_020466585.1 Dendroctonus ponderosae
TTTTAAGACAGGTCGGTCTAAAAGAATCGTCACTTCATAAATACAGATTTATTGTTACATTGCCTCGCGTAAAATCTTATACAAACGGTAATGGAATTTGGCGAAAAAATATTTTCTTTTTCAAGCAGGTATCTGTAATACGTATTAGCAGCAAACCAATCATTTCTAAAATTAACGATTACCCATATTAGCAGCTTTGATTTGTTTTTGTGGGCTTTATTATGCTTCAGAACTAGTAGTGCGGTTTAAAAAAAGTTTAATGTACTCTTCAAATAGCTTGTAGCTTAAGGTTTTTGGCAATATTATCTTATAACATGAATGTGTTTACATGTGAGACTCAATAAATCTGAGCTAATGAATATTATTCAACCAGTTTCACACCAATAAATTCAATTTAGACACCAAACAAATTTATTTACTAGATTTTTAAAACTTCTTCCAATGAATTGATAATTATGATACCACAATTTGCACTTAATTTAAATAGTTTATTAGTCGGTTTTGGATTTTGGATGAATGGGTCTGGAAGTTCGTAAATACATCTGCTAAACTATAAAACTCATGATAAATATAAACCGCAAACGGGGTACATCTTGGCATTTTCGACGAAAATTTGCTTGTATTGTGTATATAATTTAAGACACTTAAACGAGTTTAAGAGGCGCACAAGGCAACCCATAAAAATTTCAATGATGCTCAGTTTATTTTCATCCATGACACAGGTGAAAAAGATGAAAAGACGATAAAACCTAGAATCCTAAATATTTACTGTTAACCATAATTTTCGAGTTAGATCAGACTATGTTTTGTATTTGGCCAATTCGAAGGTTCTAACGCTCTGCTGTAAGAAGTATGAAGAGAATGTAAATTAACGAAAGATGAACCTTGATCTTTCTCTACTTGCTAACTCCTCCTTTTATATCTCATAAAACTCTATAAAAAATATTTTTTTCTTCACTGCATGTCTCATTCTAGCTTGATATGTTTATGGTGTCGTTGTTAAAAACTTTTGAACAGTCAGCCAATGAAAATTGAAGCATGAAAAAGTGTAAAATATATAGACAATTTCATTAAGTGCACCCAATAACCTCGAAAGCTTTTAAATCCGGAGCATTAACTCCGAAATATTTAGATCGTAAAGCTTCCAGTGAACTCAGTTTTTAGAATTATGGCAGAAGTATTTTCACCCTTAATCTAAAGTTAAAAAATTAATTGCAAACGATGCGTCGAAACGTTTTATCTAAAAGCTCTTACGGTAGGTTATTTTACTTTTATTAGATTTTCAACTTTGTTCAGTTATATAGGCCGTGCTACTTATAAAATGAAGGTTATCACTTAAGGCTTGAATAAACATTACTTCAATTTGCTTAAAAAAAGGAAATTAAATACCGTGTTGCAATTTGCTAAATTTATATGTTAGATTCTGTATTGTGCGTTTTGTTTTTACATGTCTTTGTAATTACGCATTTGCAACACTTATACATTAAATAAGACATAATTATGTTTGTAAACGACATCCGATTTACTTCTCTATTAAACACATTGATACCAGGATGTTTGCACATATGAAGGTTGTTTGCACTAAAATGGTTGAGGCCACCCGAAAATGTTTAAACTTCAACTTAAATTTATACCCAACAAACCTCGCAACACACTGAATCTAATCAAGCAATAAGAATCAAATATAAGTAGTCGGATATTGTGGGTCAATGTTGAAAACGCCGTAAATTTTGCGGTTTTTACAGCAGCATTGAAACATACTACTTGCAAATAGCTAATTTTATAATCTAGCTTGTGTTCCGTACACCTGCAACTAGCAATGAAGAAGATTGGAGCAAAATAATTCTCATGTAAATGATTTGGCGAAAAAGTGTTTACAAATTTTATAATGTTTATTTTGTATAAAATTTTGACAAACTGCAGGTTCAAAAATACAAATCGAGTTAGCCAAATATTGGTAAACTGATAATCCACATTTTTGTAATGTAATGATAAATTATTTCAATAAACTGTGCTATTTTATTAATACTTAAATCGTAAAAACCTGAGAATTAAGTAAAAGTTACATAATTATTTATTATAGTATAGTGTTTATACATAATACCGTTGTAAAGTTGACCTTAGTTACTTTCGCGTGTTGATGTACGGAACAGTTTTAAAAACGAATTAGTTTGGGCCGTAAAGCAAAAAATCAAGTTCCGCTTACCGGCTCCATTCATCCAGGAAAATTAAACATTAAACAAACCAAGAAGATAAAACGATAAAACTGTGGATTTATGTATCAAACTGTTTAAACCCTGAAGTTTTGAACTAATTATTTTTCTAATGGTCCATTAAATTGAAATGCGTATTTCCCATTCATATAATCGAAGCTAGCATCATTCATAAATTTTTTAGATTATTTTTCGAGTCCTTGAGTCTATTTTATTGGCATTGGAGCAACCTACACCGGTATAGTTAAATTCTACATATAAAACTCCAGTTTTGTCTATTGAGGAGATGTGCCAATTTTAAAAATAATCATTCTAAAATATTGGCAATACAAAATTCCTAAATAATCAACGTCGTGTGCTAGCTTGCTACTAGTTCGAAACTTATGCAATATTTCTAACTACTTTTAACTCCTAGAATGTGACAAGTTTATAAAGCAAATGCTCATATGCTCAATTATTTTGCAAATGCTTTTACTTTTATTTGATACTGTCTACAGTGTATCAAATACATTAAAACAACAATAAAATACTTAAAATTTTATCTTATTAGGAATCCTCAATCGTTTACTATTTAAATTTGATTCGAAAACATTCTTATAAAATCGAAGCTAAATATCAAAACTTAAGAAGCAATTTTAGTCAAAAGTAAGCAGTTAAAATTCTGCACAAAAGATCATTTCCAAACTGCTCAGGACTTTTTAAGGATATTTCCACTAGGATAATAAATCGGATAAAAGCTCGTAGGGAATATATTAGTAGAAGGATTGGAAAAATATTGCAGCATCTCACTTGCAGATAAAAGATTGATAGAAAATAGCCAATTTTAACAATATGACTATCACATACTCTTCAATTATGAAAATTAATAAATAAAAATGAATCTTTCAAAAAAGCATTCCAAGAAAAAGTTAATATTTACCCTTCGGAGATGCTCGAGATCAGCTTTGTTTCCCAGCAGTACCCTTGGAATTTGTGTCCTTAACTGTAAGACTTTCTTCAGCATTTCGGTGGCTTGTTCAAACGAATGTCTACAGGTTATATCATAAACAACGATAGCAGCATCAGCCCAGTGAATCGCCTCTTCTGGAAAAGCTTCTAAATCACAGCTGCATACATCCACAATCTCGACTTCCAGCGATGTATTGTTCACTGTCAGCGTTTGCTTGTACAGAAGATCTAGAACGATAAAAAACAACAATTTTTAAAAATGTTTATTTCATTCAAATTTTAATTTAAAAAGCTATATTATGTCACGATTTTTAATATATCTTCACTCAAAAAACCAATAATGTTTAAAAATCACGCTTCAAACTAATTAATGTTTAAAGTGAAATAAATCAATTAAGACATCAATTTCATTTAATAAAACTCATAAATATATTGATTGTTGCGTAATGAAACTGAATTCATTAAACTTTTTGGTGGGTGATTTATAAATACGCCACTTTCACTTTTAACATTTAGTTTAATGTCAAATCTCTCATCAGAAGAAACCACGCCAATTTTAACGAATATAAATATTTTTTCCTCGCCAATATCCACTACTAATTATAATAACAATTGATATTATTCCCACATTTTGACCTCTTAACCTATTTGCCAATATTCAAAAGAAAGAAAATTTTTGTTCTATAATAATCACACATATTTGGGAGCTTATATAAATAAACACATTCTCATTGAAATAATTTAAAGAATGCATGTAACAATCAGACTGGCTTAAAGTATTTACTTTTGAGATTGAAATGTTGACTTTTCATACCATACAGACTATATACCATACGGCAAAACACAAATATAATGAAGATATAAATAGTCGACATTATTCTGTGAATAATAAATTAACGTATTTTATAATTACAATAACTTATCTTATCGACTAGATTATTGAACACTTGTGAGTGACAACTTGTTGATTTGCAAGGAATCTTGAAAACAAAACCGAGTTATCTACAAGCGCGTGATAATTGTTTACATAGAGTGCGTATTGATCCAGTATTTTTGCAAAAAAAAGTTTTAAATAGATGGGTAAACTACTATTTTAATCACTGTATGTTTCGCGTTAAACGTGAATGGGATTTCCTGTGTTGAGCATTAGCTTAATTAACATACAGCTTGAAGTTCTGCTATATTTCGTTCAAGCTGTTGAGTATAAAGCTTCCAAACTTTTTTTTTAACAAAAAATAAATTGCAGTTGTGGAAAAATGTTGTGATGAAAAATCTAATCGGTATATTGATTTATTATGATAAATGAGCTTTAAATCTAAACTATCAGCTATTTTTCTTTAATTGAAACAAATTGCTTTTTAAAATGCTTATTTTACATTTTGTAATATATTTTAATTTTTTCCTTAAAATAAAAATAAATACAATTCAAAGACAGAAAAAACCCTTATCGCTTCACTTGAGGATAAAGAGAAACTTTCATAACATAAAAGCCGAAACTATTTTGCAATAACGAAGTCACACAGTTTGGCTTGATGCAGGTTGTTCAATTGTGTAATCTTCCCTTGAAATTAATTTAAATACTTTTAAATTTAAAGCAAATTTTATTAGGATCGCTAGTGAGCAATGAGTAAGTGCATAGTAATAAAATAAGTTTCCATTAAACAACAATTTGCATATTTAATAGTGTAATGCGTTTCATATCGCACACTGAAACCAATTTTAATTTTTCCATAATCAATCACGAATAAATAAACAATTCGCGCCCAATTCTTCTTCAATCAGCAATTTGTCATTTACGCTGCGAAACAGATTATAATCTAATTTTTCTACGTAGTAAACGAATGAATAGGATTTCACGAATAAATGATCTTACAAATATTTACGTTCGAAAATTAATATTTTTCTAATAACTGGAAATAACTGACCAGTATCCAAGCGTATTGTTAGAATCTGAGTCTACGTTCTAAAGCAGCTTAAAGTAAATTATGTTTATATTGGCCGATCTAAATTTCACATCGAAAAATTCTATTGTGAAACACGGAAGAGAATGCTTTCAGATTTTATTACTGTTTAAAAGTTTGTTAAATATTGGTGTTTGTATTCAAATAAATAAACCGTTGCAATTTTTTTTGTGGCAGGTGCGTAATTTAGTGTCAAATGTAATTTTATATGGGCGCTATAGGAAAGCGTTTATTTTTGATGGAAGGACATTATAAAATATATTCTATAAATTTGATAATGTTCTAAATTTCAGACACAACACTTGAAGGTTAAATTTATTTTTGTGAGTGTTTGTTTGGAAACTCGGGCACTAGTTGTAGATGGTGCAACAAGTGATAATAATCGAAAAATGAAAATAGAATGTTGGCTGAAATATTGCTTTATAAATTATTTGTGATTTCTGGCTGTTAACTCTTCGGGAAAAATGGTCGGGAATTCCTCACGCAACAGGTGGTTTCAATGCATATTCGATAAAATGAATATTTTGCTTCTTAACAATTCAAACAAACAATACCGAAGCAGTTGGGAAATGTCTTTGCCGCTTCTGAAAACACAATTTTGCTTGTGTAAATTAATTTCGCGCAAATGTTCGGGTTTTCCTGTAGTAAGTTCAATAATGAACTTGTTGGGATTTTATCGTCATTGTTGGGAACTGCCACCTTGAATTGCTAGTAATTTAGTTAAAATTATGTTGTTATAAAGGTAAATTCGAAAATTATTCCAACAGCCTACAAGCTTCCTGACAGCATGCCATACATAAATTTAAAAAAAAGTTGATATAGCAAATTGGCTTTAAATCATTTGCGTATGTGTCATAAAATCAAATAGTTTGGCGAATAAATTTCAACAAAGTCCAGAGTGGCGCCAAATATATTTGATCGAAATAAATATGTATCTCCAAATTAAAAGTCAGGTTTCTGGAAATTTTCGAAACCCCCATCCTTGAAGTCTGAATATTTTGCGACCAGTAGCGTGGTAAAATTGTCATTATGAATGTAAATCCGACCGGTCAAATGACAAAGCAAAATTGCAAATGCAATAAATTCTCAAAAAATCTTAAATGTGAATATTTAGCACCAAACGGTCCGTGAATATTCCTCGTTAAATATCAAAATAATGAGGTATGCGTGTTCATTTCCTTGAAAACACTTTGGAAACAGCATATATAAATTGGAGAAAAATGTTAATGTTTAGTTGTTAATAGGATTGAATCATGCACATGATTTTTCATGTTTACAACTTACGTAAATGTATATTTTCAAAATTAGTAGGTTCTAATTTAAAGTGGCTGAGTATATTGTAAAACAATGCTGGATTTTCAATGAATGTTTGTCCGGGATTGTTTCTGAATAAACAGGAGTAATTGAATTTTGCATAGTAGGAGTTTGTCGTACTTTAAAAAATTTATTTTCTGTACGCGCTTGGAAAAAATTATCTTATGGAAAATTGGAGGACAGTTTTTCCAGAAAATTGGGGTTTATTAAAGATTCTCATGAATGGATATACAATATTTATGAACCACATATGCTGAATTGATTTTTAATTTAATTTAATTTTCTCCTGCATAGGAAACATCGGTTGGAACAAAATAAATAGCTTGAAATCAATTGGCTCAAATCTTTCATTCAAATAGTTAATATTATGCAAATTCCCAAAGTAACGAATTGTCAATATTTACACAACACATGAGGCCCTCATCTGAACACTAAAGATGTAATAAAATTTGCCAACGCCGATCTAGTGCATTAAATCTTTTCCTGATTATAAACAATCGTTTTATGCCGCTGAATTTATATCAGTTAGTTACACAAGGAATTATATATTATACCAAAGAATTTCGGCCAAATTAAATACACAAGCTGGTAAGGATGACCAGGTAAAAGAGGAATTCCACGATAGATAGTATAAAGCAATTAGGTCAAATATTTAGCGCCAGTTAGTTTTGCTTGCATCTACTTCGGAGCTATAAATAAAATGTGGGGCATTAATATTTCTTTGTCAAAATGTGCATAATAAATTTACGGAATAGATTCATTTATTAGTGCTTTTAAGTGCAACATTAGTAATTTTCAGATCTTATATCAGACTATCGGTTATAATATTTCACATTCCTTTTACTAAATGTCTTTTGAAGTCTTAAACTTAAAGCCGTATAAAATTAAATTATTCATAGTCATACGCACTGAAGAACAGATAACTTAAATCGAAAATAATCTTTTAAAGTAAAAAGTAAGGGTTATAAATTGAAATTTTTGGTTAAAATTTCGGTGGAAAGTGCGAAGTGATGACTGGTGAAGATTAATTTTTAAAGATGGAAAATAAAGGAATGAACAAATCGGACACCTTTGCCATTGGAAAGGTCTTGAATATGCAGAAATTGTGCAAGTCTTACGAATCCCAGAGTAAATAATTCGAAATATTCCTAGCACCAGGTCTTAAACCCTAACCAATTAAAGCAGAGGAAAACCATCTTTAGCTCTAACTCACAGCATAGATACGTTTATTAAACTGTAAAATAGTGAACTGAAGCAAACAATCAGAATGTGTACTCAGTTCCCGACCTTGCACAAATACAACGTTAATTCTCTTTGTGGTTTCAATTTATTTTCAAACTAGGAATCATTATTTATTAGACGGTTCTAAGAGTTACTCATTCATTGAAGCATGAAGCGTTCCAGCTCAATTAGTCAGGAGCTAATATACATGTAAACAAAAAAACATTTATTGTGGATAATCGTTTTCAGATTTTCTGAGCAAGTTGAAAGGTTGTACGAAAGCAAAATATTTTTAACAGAAGTTATATAAATACATCCAGGCATCTAACGTGTATATGAAAGTTAGTGTGGCGTGGGTTGTGATAGAATAGCCAAAACGTATTATTAACGCTACGGAAAACATAATGTATAAGGTTCTTAATTGAAAACCAGTGTAAAACTTCGAAACTATTGATGACAACATCTAGGAAGCGATCTTAAATCAAGAAGCGATGAGTATACGTCTAATTTCGAATTCATAAACGTCCAAATATAGCGTGGATGGAGTTGTAAACATTAGTTTTGCGTGTTTATTCAATGAAAACCTTTCTCCTGTACAATTTACCTATAACTTAAAAATATCGTTTGGATGCTGACGCGGGTAATGCGTCAAAACACAGGCAAATTTTGTGAGAATCTGCCGGTGCTTTTGTACAATTTGAACAACGCCATGAACTAAAACCGGTATTTGAACTCTAGCTGGGTTATTTTTATTTCCCGGGTCATTTATCAAGCGTGAAATATTGACGGTTATATCATACCCTTCCTTCATTTATTTATGTATTGCTCATTCARTAATGTAACTGATTTGCGTTAATCATTTGGAGATATWTYAATTAATTTCGTTCGTTTAAGATTTTTTTATGGTTTCGATTATTTTTATTGCGGAACCACATGCACTGGAATGGGATCATTGATTCAAACATATATTACAAGAAAAATAATTAACAGACGTTGTTGTAGCTTTTAACAAACTTAAATACTCTTGCCAACGAGTATCGAATTCTAGCTGACCCAGATATAGGAAAATTAATAGTTTATTGCACTAGATCCTATTTGGTACGAATTTAAGTTTGAAACTTATACGTTAGCAGCGATATAGGTGCATTTGAACTCTGAAATCCATACTTTAGCAGTAGTATTTTTATACTTCGTGTAGTCCACTTTTAAGATATATATTAGCAAAATTGCATTTTTTCTCTTCCAAATCTACTTGCTGCGACACCAAGCCACTAAAACATAACGCGTTATTTAGAAGAAGACAGACATACTGAGGTACCCATCAAAAAGCATTCCTGAAATACTTTTCATTTATATTTAATTTCGATTTTTTCATGTGGCCTTTCAACGCAGATTCCATTTTAACGAGTCACGTCTGAACGCTACCGCAAATTCCACCGCAATTGTTACCGCCACTACGTGTAACCTGGCATTTAAGGGACATCGTACTCAATTTAATTTGATCATATTTTGTTAAATTTCATCTGTTTACCTATGTCAGAAAATTAATCAAATATTACTTGTGTGGTATTGGTTTCTTTTCTTTTTTCTTTTATTACTTCAAATTGGATCAATTCAATTTTAAATCTAATTTTATAAATTGAGGACTGGATAAGAAAGCTCGAAGAATTTGTTTAGGCTCTAATTTTTCAACTGTTTCGATGTATTAGATGTATTACATTGTCCTCATCCCGAGCGTTTTTGATTGATCCCGATTTATATTGTCATCCCGACCGTTCTTGCAACTGTGTTAAATGTACAAAGAAGCCTCTGCAGATCATCTTCCTTTTTTCCCCTCCCTAAACTTGTCGTATTATTTCGTCCATAATAATGTTGAATAGCATTTTTTTATAGAAAATGTTTTACTTCTACTTTTAATAATTTAATAAATCTGACAATTTTCTCTCCCTGCCTGATTCACTCCTTACAGCGCTGAAATAATAGACATAAGATGGAATTGTATACTCCAGGCCTTAACCATTGAACAGCAATTAAAAAATCAACATATTTATGAAGTGATTAAATTTGCAAGGTAGAAATATCGATTTCCGTTAAAGGGCACAATTTTACTGCGAAAATAAAAAAGTACCTCGCTGTTGACTTTGTATGCTTATCCGGTAATGCCAATATATTTTTATCGGCTGATATGTGCTTGATATACTATTTCCTTTGTTTGCTTGGCTCATGTATGGGCTGCCTTATAATTTAATCAATGATTATGATTGTTAGAAAGCCTGTCCGTAACATTATGGAAATATTTATTATTCACCCACCCGTTGGATGGCTTGCTGAACAAAGCTGAATGAATGTTCCAAATACTAGTAAATTTAGATGGATAACGGTTTTCAGAAACACTACATTTTTCTCCTTTTATGATGTTCTATTATAGCATGTTTTATCAGTTTTTTACTAATTGATTTGAGTTTATTTAATTTGTTTAAGTAGCGCTTGTTATCAGTGGAATAAGCAGAATATACAAGCTTTCTGGGGAGAAATTTTAATTAACGTTTTGTACAGTTCATTTAAATTTGGATTTTTGGCAAAGAGTCTTAAAACTTATGCATTAAACAATAAAATTTAAGCTGATCAGCTGAAATATTTATTTATATTTTTCTAACTTAAAAAATGTTTTTTTGCGTAACAGTTTGGTTTCAACAATATTAAACCCTAAAGCGTATTTTCTATATCTTTTAAAGCACATTTGAATAAAAACCGGTTTAAATTCCAGGTGTCGTTCAGTTTCTAGGAAATTTAGAGCTTGAAGATTTTCTAATTAATTCTGCTTTTCAACTGACCTTTTTGCACTAATTGTTAAGAGAAGCTAGTTAGCCACCCATTTTTTACATTCAAATGGTTATTGATTCGAGTCCTTTTAGAAAATTATATTAGACCTTTGTTCTTGTAGTTTTCTGTAAAAAATCAGTAATTCGTGAAAAACTAATTGGTATGCTTATTTTTAAACTTTCTCTCAATTTATTTTTATGAGTTTTTACTGCATTCTAGTCATTTTATTTCTGAAAACTTTTTTTCTATCTTTGTATTGCTGATCATTTTCTGTTGTTTTGTCTTTTGCTATTGCTTTACTATTTGCGAGTCATACTTAGTTCAGATCTGTTTGGGACAGTTTAAGTCAATTTCGGTAAAAGGAGTCAGTTGGTATATTTTCAAATATTCAAATCAATGACATTTGTGGAAACGTAGATGCGATTTTATATGATACGCGTTAAATATTGCCACATTTACTGTAACATATACATGCTAAATAAGTATAGATAAAAGTGTTATAATTAATAGCTTTTTCTTACTTTGCGTTATTCACTTAGATCTAGTGATGATATCTGACATACATGTTTGCAATATTTTATAAAAATCAAAGCTAAACAATTGAACTGAAGCTTTTAATCACCATTATAAACTTGCAGCGCAAATATATGGCTTAGTCATACATTCAACACATCATTCAAACGACGCACAAGTGCGCACAACTCTATGATAGAATTTTGTTTGTAAATTTTCAAATATTTAGAAATCCCTGTTGGGTTTTGAAAAATTATTTAAGAAATTTCAGGCAGCAGACGAAAATCTACTTTTAAAGCACAGCGTGCAAAATATTGGCATCGTTTTACAAAAGTTGATGTTGCCAGAGATAAAATTAATTTTTCGGTATTTAGAAAATCTACTTGGTACGATATGAAGTTATAATAGAGGAAACAAAAATGATTTTCACTTGAATCAATATTTATCCATCGGCAACAAGGACGCATTAGCGGCTTGGAAAATCCTATTGTGTGGGCAATGATTAAAAATGAAAATTATGTTGGAATGTCTTTGTTAATCAATATTGACAGCTTTTAATAAGTCGCTAAAATTAAAACAGTACAATCTGTATTTATCTGTTGGTTTTACATGCGCATTTTAGAGAATTTTTTCCATTAGATAGCAGTTACTATAGCCTTAGATAAAGTGCTTCATCAATGTGCAGTAAATTGATAGCACTGCAATAACATATAAAGGAAGTTTAACTCCTAATACCTAGATAAAATAATTATGTTATCATATCTATGTAAACAGGGCTGCCCTTAAACGCGATTCAAACCATCCATCAAAAATTAATGTTATTTCATTTAGAAAGTATAATTTTTTAAATTTAGTTAACCTACAGGGATTGATAAAGGGACACTGAAGCTAAAAAGACGACGCCAAATTAATTTGGGCCAATGGAAGAGATTGGGCAACTTTTAAATGAATAAACAAACGCCTCATTACAGTAATTACTTTGTGTTGAGTGATGATTCGATTTGAGGAGCCGAACGTCAGAAACGTCGGTCCAGTGAATAATCGCTTCTGTGAAATCCTCAGGTGCTAGTCAGAATTTTATTTTCAAACATAGCTCACCTTGGCATCAAAAAGTTTTGCAACTTTAAGAAAATCAACAGCAACAAGTGATTGAAACATTTCGTTTTATTAACAATGCTAAATGATGAATATTTTTATTATGAGTTGGTTTCAACAGCGGATCTGATTGATTTGATAGAAATTATATAGGGAGTCCGAGGATCAATTTAATCTGACTTTACTTAAAGGCTTTAAGAAATGTTATTAATCAGTTGAGTCTTGATGGATTTTGACAATGTTTTCCAAAATAAAAAATTCCCATATACGCAATTTGATGTCAGTTGTAATTACTTCATTAATGATTTGATCAAATAATTCACGAGGAAAAGTAATCACACAATAATTTCCAACAATTTTTTCGTATTGCCACTTTTATCTACAAAAATTAAGGGAAATACTTTATAGACCAGCCAGCAATGTCTGAAAATAAAGCACAACGCTATAGATTACATTTTCGCCAACATTCGCTTGAAGGCTTGCAATACAAATGAGGCGTTTCGTATGATATAATAAAAACTATAAATTTAACATAACACGTGTAACAAAGTGGAGTGTGACATTTAAAGGCCATTTTTTTACATATCATAACAGCAGTTGCGGAAGTTAATGAAGCCTGAAAGTTGCGCGTAACTTCAAAGTTAAAAATCGTTATTATGATTGGTCAACATTTGGCAAACTTTATGTAGCAAGTAAAATGCAATAAGCATTAAATGGTTCAGTTTACTCTAAAGGTTCGTTAAAATAATTTACCTGTGTTGCTTCGATACTCCCCAATATATCTTCTCGTGAGGTAACGCACGGTGAGAGCTGAAAAAGAATTGAAGTTGAGTAAATAGGTTTTTGTATCGGGATTACCCAATATACGCTCGTAAATTTTAAAAGAAAAATGCAAGGTTGTTTTGGAGATTGGCTTCTTGATAGAAGCGTTATTCGGCCTCAACCCAAAATGTTTTGAAAAATTAGGTCACGTGTATTGAAACACAAATGCGCAAAAAGATAAATTTAATTGGCTAACGGGAGAACCCCGATTTTCAGTGATAAAAACGAATTATACAAACAAACAGGAACATTTCCCAATTTTCTGAATCTGGAAGATCAATATTATGTCTGCTTCAAGATAATTGGGATTTATGAGTCATATTAATAAATTCGCATATTTCGCAAAATATCAAAGATTCAAAAAAATGAACACAGGCCCAATAACAACTTATACATAGCTGAAACGCTACCAAATGAATTACTCCTTTTGATTATAAACATTCCTGTATTTGCTTTACACTTGTGTAATTCGAAATGCAGATATTGACACACTTGAAGTGAGTGTGTGAAAATATGCCTTTGAGTCGATGTACTAAAATTATCTTGGCACAAGACAAGGCAAATTTCAGAATCTGGATTACTGCACATCAAAGATGGTAAATCTGAAAAGTTGCTTGTAATAATCGACCCACTTTTTCGTTATTACTTCAGTTTTCAACGAGGTGCTTTACCTACTTTTAGATGGAGCAAACAATAAAGAAATATTAATGGAAAATTTGAAACGGAGTGGAAAGGCAAAGTTCACTAGTTCTTTGACGCCATTCATCTTTCTTGCAAAAAAATGTACGCGTTTAGAGATAAGTAACTTCAGCATTTATATCTGGAAAACTTTGTTCCAGATCCACAGGCAATTCGATTTATGTTTTTATTTAAGTTGAAACCATATACAGCAGAAATTTGATATATTTAATACCCCCATTTTATTAAATCTTTGATGTATATTCCAACAAACTTCAAAAACATTTTGGCTAACAATATTTTATGTCTTAAGCTCGAATGGATTGAAACTAATAATTTTCATATAAAATGAATGTGTTTGTACGTTAAACTATAGTTTAGAGAAGTAATAGATCCAATCTTATCTAGATTATTAAGTATTACTTTTTTACGGCAATATTTATAGTTATTGATTTTGAGTCCAAAAAATTCCTTGGTTAACCAGAAAATAGCCAACAAAGCAGTAAACGCGGTTCTTAGTACTGAATTGAAAATTTATGCTGAACATTAAAACAGGGCTTTTATTACTACTGACGTGTTAACAGGATGTGCAAATTTAAAAAAGTGAGTGCTGACAAATAGGATCATTTTGCGAGAAGTGGGTCGACTATTCCATTAAAAAATACAAAACATCTTGTGCCAAAAATACCCATTGAACTAGTAAGCTTGCCTAAATTTTTTCATGTCAAATTTATTTGTGTAACGGTTTTGATAACGCCCAAAACAAGTCCCGAACTCGTTCAATTATCCTACATTCGAAAGTCAACAGTAACAATGGAATAAAACCCCAGCTGCGTAGTTCTTTAAAGGTTAGACTAACAAACGGTTCATAATCATTGAGATTCATTGATACCAACTCAAACAGTAATTATTTTTATTGACCAAATATAATAAGCCATTTAATTGGTCGATGGATGACATTTACCAACTGTTTGGCACGGTTTCAGTTTTGCTGTTAGAAGCCAGTCAAAGAATTTGAAGTCATTTTTCAGACGGCCAGTCTATCTTGGACTCATTGGTGTTCCTGGTTCATTTTTATCACCTTATTTAGAGTTTAAAAATAGCAAACTCTTGCATGTTAAAGATGTATAAAGACTCAATTTAGCGATGTTCCCAACGTATAATCAATAAATATTTAGTAATCAATTTAATTCTTACCTGATTTGCCGACGTTGGACTTTCCTATTACAGCAATTCGAACCTTTGGGATGTTGTTCTTGTCCTCAGTCTTCATATTCTGAAACAATAAAAAAATATTGAGTATCAGTTAAAAAGCTATTTGACCTGGAATGTTAAGGCGAAAATATGCCTGAATCAGAAAAATCTACGTCATGCCAAGAAGGTCATTTAAGAGAAATTAAGATTCTTTTCAGTTTCACTGAACTACAGTTAGCGATAATTAATAAATGCATTAATTCCGGGTATCTTATCCTTGTACAAATATACGTAAACAGCAGTGGATTACACTTGACGTAGATAGGTGATAGAGCATCAGCTTTGAATGGCATGTCGAAAGAACAAACATTCATTCATAAAATAATATGATACTAAAGGGGACCGTGTTTATTTTGTTTTATATTTTATTTTTATTATACTTTTCGATAATTGTAACTTAATTTTTCATAAATATGAACTTAGTAAAATCTGGTCCTACATTTCTTTCAAGGAAATATATCTCAAAATGGACTTAACTCAGTCATTTTCAACGTTTTACTTGCCACTATAATTGTGTTACAGCAATATCAAGCAGAACGCTTTAACAAATCGTAAAGGATTAAACAGTTTATTACACTGTCTGAGTTTAAGATACCAAATAGGTAGGCAAGAGGTGATTATTGAATGTGGAGATTGCAACGAAGTTAGAAAAAGCAGAGTTGATTTTAAAATGTCATTTCCCAATTTTATGAAAAATCCATAACATAAAATTGAAATTGATCATACATAAATTATTTGAATTAGCATTGATAAATTTGAACTAAATTGTATGTGTAAAATAACTAATTGATTCAGACTCAATCAAGAACGAAAGAAGTAAAAAAGCCAACTTTGAAACCAATAAACCGGCATATATTTAATTCGCCTATAAATTAATTGAATTGCCGAGAAATTTTATGAACAACTATTGTTTCAATTGCCGTTTCAACAAGCCATCCTGAAAAGTAGTGAGAAAGTGGACGAAATGCGCCTACAGGCCAATTTAGAAGCGACAAGTCGTTAAAGGGTAAATTTCTTGTTTAAAAACTATTGTTCTTAATATAAACTGTACAAGACAAAAACGTGTTGCTCTTTAATCCATATTCAAAAGCGAAGAACGGAAGTGTCACAGGAATTAATTGAAACGTGGCCTTCTGTATTGCAGCGAAATTCCAAATCTCACTGATCCGCATCTAATTTCAGATGGATTTAAAATCCTTTCAACATCATATTTTGAAATGATGTTTATTTAGATTGCCGTGAACCTTTAGAAAATTATTCGACATTTAAATTTTCAATGTCGCTGTTGGCTTTTATTCTTGTCAACTTGAGTTATTGAACTTATATTTATATTGGCTGTGTGTTGTTTGGTTTTTCACAATACGCAAAAGCTATTTCGACAAGTTTAAGATTTGCGTTTTTATCGGTTATTTTTTAGTTTTGCGCATCTTCGTTCATAATAACATTGCATCTAAATATTATGCTGGGATGTTATGAAATCCGCCATGAGAATATTTGGCACAAACATTTCCCCGCAATGGAAAAGTTGCAATGTTATCGCAGATGATGAAAAATGTTAAGTTGTATATCACGTTGCTGTCATGCAATCACAAAATGATCAATTTGATGTTTTTATGGCAAACATTTTTGCTTAAACTAGCAAAACTCGCAAATTAGCAACAGGTACCTTTCCAGCCAGTAACGCTGAAACGACTTTCTTTGAAAGCCATTTCCATTTTCGTGAAGTCAAAGTCATTAACCGGAATTGCCGAACAAGATACGAACGTCCACAACAAACACACAACAGTAAAGTTTACAAAAAATTCCACGAAATTTAAGCAGTTTGAAGGAACTACGTCGCGTTTCACCAACTTCGTTCCATCATTCGGCGCCTCGGGGAATTAAAAATAGCCCAACGGTGGAATGTAGTCGGCTGCCATATCCATTTGGACGATTTTATAAGTCGGTCCAAAATAAAAACTCCATAGCACCTATTAGCCTGATGTGTTGCTTAGTAAAAATAGAAGTTACCCGGTAAAATTGTCGCTCAGAAACATGACTATAGGGGTATTGTGCTGACTGATAACTACCGGGATGTTGCAAGTGTGTTTTATTTGTTATTAGCCTTTTGAGATCCATTCAATCTTTCTAAATCATTATCCTTAAGTAACTAACTACCTATCTTTGAGAGTCGTATAAAACTGACACAGGCAGATGCAAAATCTACAAGAGTGCTATTAGTAATTTGTTATT
The DNA here is from genome assembly GCF_020466585.1 of Dendroctonus ponderosae. Classification (NCBI taxonomy): domain Eukaryota; kingdom Metazoa; phylum Arthropoda; class Insecta; order Coleoptera; family Curculionidae; genus Dendroctonus; species Dendroctonus ponderosae. The sequence goes on from NW_026018508.1 coordinate 4,080,633, forward strand.
TCAACTTGCTATTAGTAATTCTCGCTTCCGTTTTAAAAAAAGAGAAAACATCTTGCTTTCAGCTCATAGGTTTCACAACATCCGAAAAATACATATATTTACTTTAACCTGTCTGGAATCATGTCTAGAGAGGTTTCGAAATCGTTTGGCAGGGTTCAAAAAATTAGAGTTCAGTTTTTAAAAATCAGAAACTTGAATGATAACAGCGATCGATAAGCTGTAAAAATCCAAAGCTTCTAAATAAATTTAAGAGCAATCTCAATGTCGACTTTTTTTACTGATACTTAAAATGTAAGTATAAATTGACTTTGCTTGATTATATTTACATCAATAAATTATATTTATGTGCACGCACAGAGACAATAGAAAAACATACGAAAAAACAGTTGCAATTAACACTGGGTAAATGGCCGGTATCCACAATGGGTGTGCGAACAAAAAATGTGTATGAACTGGACTGTTTGGAATTTATGAAATGCGCATTGGGTATTTTCTAATCCCTGCAAAATAAAAGTAATTTTTAAAATTTTAAACAACCTTGTAGTCGTTACTGGATAATCAACAAAATGTTACATATTGTCATTATTAACACAAAAAATTCATTAATTAGCTTAATCATGTCCATGTATTTCTTGTTTCACGCCTTTTTTCTTAATTCAATTTATTTGCTTGACCTTTCTGACTAGCATAACTACTATTCCTTTAAAAAGAAGAGATCCGAACAGGCCAAAAATAGGAAAACCCTCGCACGCCTAACAAACATTCAAATGGAAACTTTCTATTAAAGGTAAATTAAACCCATAAATTCTCCTTCTTCGGGGAAATTTTCCTGCCAAGGGACAATGACTTTTGCGCGATTAAGGTGGCTATTCGGAGAAGCGAAAAAAGCTTCATTAATTCAAACCAAAGCGTTATAAAGTGGAAAGGCTTTCTTTAGTGGAGATATTCGGTAGAATTTACAAATTAATGGCAAATGTTTCAGATCTAGCACGTAAGTAATGTTAAATTTAGGATTTATATGATTTTGAAATATAGTTCTTTATCAATTAATAAAAGAAAAAGGGCACAAATGAAGCGTGTAAAAAGTTTTCAAAGCTAAATCGTCCTTAGTCCAAACCGTTTCGATAAGTTAGACAAGTTTAAGTTTTTCCCAATGTCCTTGTGCAATCGACTTTTTACATTTCTCAAGTTTAAAAAGCACATACTAAGTAATCTACTAGTATTATTAGTATATTAATAATTATTAGATCTGATATCGATTGAATAACAGGAAGCTCTATAGAAAAGTATTATTTCGAAATGACAGATCATTAGAGGCTAATTTATGCTCACTATTTACTAATCTGCTAAAATCTAAAATAAACAACTTTCTGTCGCATTTGTGGATCTTTCGAAATAAGCGAAAACCGTAAGTAGAACTTGCGACTACTTCCGCATTGTATCATCAGTCTCGAATTTTTGTCGCATTTTTGGGATTGGTTTAATAAGGAACCGGTAGAGATATTTCAGTTTACTATTTAAAATTAATTGTAAGAGTTCATCCTGTGTTTTAAATTTGGATGCTAGATAATATCCTGTATAGAAGCGGAGTAAGTTAATTTTTTCTATTCTTCCAACTACTTGCGTGCGTGCGAGAAATTCATAATTATTTAAAGAACGCATTATTTTTTGCAGGCGAAACCTTTTCGCTAAAACCTAATATTCGGTTTTCATTCAAAATATCGCTTTGAAAGAATTGAAAAACAGGAAAAACTCGGGTGGGTTCCCGTTTAGGTCAATTAAACGCCCTCATGTTTAAAACCATTCAACGCAATCCCAAACGTGGGATTATTTGAAAGTGCCCGTATGACCTTTACATTCGCTTTTTTTGCATTTTATGGAGTGGCTGAATTTCATTACTGAGTAATTCAGAGTAGAAAAGATCGGCTGTGTTTTTGTTAAGAAATTTATGGAAAAGGTCCTGAAATTAAGGTTAAGAAGGCAGTTTATGTAGGAAGTTGTTGGAAAATGGGTATTTGAAACATCTTGGAACAAAAAAATGTCCTAATTGGCACAGCTGCAAGTTTCATCGCATCTTAAAGACAAAAACCTTCTAAGTAAGTTGACTGTTTATTTAAAGGTTTACATTATATCCAAATTGGTTTTCGACCAGAAAAATATATAGGAGCCGCAAGTTTATACTTTTATACAGAGTACTGCATCAACGCGTAAGTGTTCTTACTTGGCGCAGTCGGCAGTCAGCATGCTTGTCAATCCAGTAAAAGCGGTGAGCTAATTTTACTAGCAAAGCAAATGTGACTTAAACCATATCACTCGGAACATGCTAAAACGGCAATATTGTGGAATTTGAGGTGAATTCCTAAAAATATCGGGATTAAAATATTTAACATAGCAGAGCAGTGAGCCTGCAGTACATTCCGAAAAATGTTCTCGACGATTAACACGATGCTCATTTCAAATTTGAAGTAATTAATTAGGTTGTAAAGCGATGCGGTGACATCCTGCGAGGATATCTCAAACTGGGTATTTGTATTTGTTTCCATTTCGTTTGCATGTCGGTATTTATCTTTCTGCTTTCTTTCAAATTGTGCTTATTTAAAAAACAATTTCATACATGTAACGGCACCAGTTTTGTTAGAGTCTGCGAACGCATTTTGAAGAGCTGGCTTTCATTCGTATTTGAATGTAAAGAGTCAATCATTCATACTTTACAATCAAGAGGTGATTTTTGCTGTTGAGCAGTTTGAAATCGAATATTACAGTGGAAGCTTTGTGAAGGGTTGCAGTCTTTTAATATTTATATACATAGGGGCGTATTCGCGCGTATATCGCGCACGAGATTTTCAGTAATTAATAGGTTTTACCCGAATTTATTAACTCTACACTTTATAAATATATTTATTAACTTGCAGATGTAGAAGAAAATTGGGAACGCATAACTTTCTTATCCTATCAATAATTCTTAAAATATTTGCTAGGCGTGTCGAGTTGATAAACTTGAACCAACCAAGACACTGAACTATTTTGCGGTGTATCAATTTATACGTATTTTCAGTAACATTAAGTAGCGTGTGCCATTTATTCCTTGTCTTCTCAAAGCACAAAATACATTTACTCTTCATCAAATCGGTTGAAACTCTCAATTTACGGTAATGGTTATTGCCGTTGCAATCTATGTATATTTATATGAAGGCATACATCAACTTAAATGATACAAATGGTGTGGACAGCATTTTTTGAGCCGAAATTCAGTTTGATCGTTCCTATTATCAAGTAGATACAAATTACAAATTAAGTTCAAATATCAATTTGTATCAAATTTGGGAAGAATAATAAAGCCGATGTTTGAATTTTTACCTGTCTAGTGGTTGAAATCAGTTTTTCCCGAAGAAAGCTAGTCTGCCCAAAGGAGCTACGTCCAAGAAGACTCACTGTTGTAACGTCAAACGGGAACCACTTCGGCAAAAGTAGCGCAACACGGAACCCAAGTTTAGAACGGCCGCGAAAACTTTTCTCGCCTGTTGGTACAGCGCCTGAATCCAGACTGTATCGTAGGATGCCGTCTGTACTATGCGGATTTCATCCAGACGCCCGTGTATATATAATTTCCCATTGCCATAGTTACGGTGAGACGCTCGCGACGCTGCTCCAACTGGATGAATCGGCATCGGCATGTGTTAAGGAGGCCGAGGAATTCCCTTTTGGGACATAACACTTCGGAAACGTATCAGGTGGAAACTTCCTTTGAACTTCCAATATTGCCTTGATATGTTTTGAATTTATTGGTTATATTTGATACAATTTTTGTCTACGTAATTCCGCTGTAATAAACTGCAAACATTAAACTTTTTATCCAGTTGTTCTTTTGCGTCAATGGAAAACATCAAAAGATATATTTATATATCAATAGTTATTTTAGTTTAAGAGTTTTTTTATAGTCTCAGAAAAAAGTTAGATATTTTTTTGTACTTCTACCCCTCCCAAATGATACGTCTATGATGAAATTCCTACAGTTTTAATTTCATATCTAGATTCAGCATATCAAAATTACTAAAGTTCCTAAAATTTACGTTTTCAAGTTCAACCGTTTAGAAATAATATGCAAAAAAACCTACTACTGGGCCCCTCTTCAAGAAGGCGTAGCTCCGTTAGGGAGCAATTTTTTTATACGTTTTATATTAATTTTATTTTTTATAGTTTTTATTTATTTTTTTATACGTTTATACGTTTATACGTATGTTCATTTAAAAAATTAATAATATTTTTGAGAGCAGATTTAATTGTTTTGCAAACATTTGATTTTTTAAATGCAATGTGCTGTTGGTTTTGGAATATTCAAATTTCTGTCAATTTTTCCAATTGAAACTCGATGGTCCTCAATAATACTTTCTCTAATTTCTTCTCATCGCTGTTTCTTTTTCGAAGAAACACTGGCTTTTTTTAAAGCCCTTTTTTATGTTTGAGATTAGTTACTAACTTGCTTAATGTTCGTTTAGGTATCCGAGTCTCCTTTCCGGATGCTTACCTCAAATACCATCGCTCCGCGAAATATTATAACATTTCAAACTTTTATGTATTGGAAAATATTTCCCCTATTCTTTACAGATACAGAAACACTTTTCAATAACGTACTATGGAAGCAAATATAAAAATGCGATTCTGTCAGAAAGCGTTTTTGATCAGGAAATCTTATTTTAGTTGCGGATGATTCGAATTTTAATAATTACGGTTTGATTTCGTATAAGAAATCTTATAGTTGCTTAAATGTTAATTAATTTAGTCCGGTTCATTTTCATTTCTAAATGCAAACATGTTCACAGTGGTCTTCAGAATAATAATTTAAAAAATACTAAAATACGATTAAACCTTAACATGGTACACATACGAGAATTCAGAATACAAAGGGGTTTTAAAATTTACTGCTAAACAGAGCTTGCTCAGAAATGATGCTGCTGATGGCTTCTTGGAGGCGAAACGTCGGACCACAAAACTGATAATGTATTTCTCTCGCTGATTAAAAGTTGCTCTGAGAACGTGCAGTTTCCATATCCTCATACTAGCCCTTCTTATTTTGGACTCAGTGTATACATATGTTGTTAATAATGTATAATAAAAAGTATGGTTTTCCAGAAAACACTGAAAAACTATACAGCTTTTATAAAATGATTGTAATCGTTTATAAAACAGCCATCACATTTGCTTGAACTTGAACGAACACTTACGAGCAAAGTATCCAGAAGACAGCATGCTTTTATCACACTATTTGAAATAATTTCAAAAACATTCACAAACACAACTTTTTTTGCCTCCATTTAATTATGGACAGTTGGTACTTCGAGACTACAGACTAAACTGGAACTGGTGAATTGGATGAAATCCAACGCAATTTTTCACCACTTAACGGACCGTTTCGAAGTCACTTATTGCATGAAAAGCGCTTAGTGTGTTTGCCACTCTCGAAATATTATCATTACAATTTAAATTCTCGAGCTTTCAAAATATGGAATAGAAATGAAATTTTCGGAAATACTTTCCGGGAGCTGTAGCAAAGTATTTGAATACGGTTCTAGATTAGAGTTCTCTTCGAAGTTGCACCTTCCGTTCCTAAAAATATAAACTTAACAAGTTTTGATGTTTTACGAAGTATAAATACCATGTTGAATATTTTCTGTTGCTTTATTCCAGAAGCAACGGTTTGAAATTCTTAATAAAAAGTGCAATATAATTTATAATATTGTTAGTGTAGCGCTATTTTACATGTTAAGAGTTTGGCAAATGCATTTCTGTATGCTGAAACCGAAAAACTGCTTCCCGTCTAGGTGAACATATTTTATGAAGCATTACAGACGTAATTTACTTAAAATCGGATTTCTTCTTTTCTTCTACATATCCATAGAAATCAAGGTGGTACCTACACAAATACAAGAATTTAAAAACCCATCAAAATATTCAGTGACTGTTATTTTAAGAATTTTGAAGAATCCGACTGATTTAGGATGACTATTGGTTAGGCCTGGGTAACACTGTGATGAGTTGCGCTATTGAGTTGTATCATCGGTTAATGTGTTATAATTCATTTGTTAAAGCTTTACGAAACCCGAGACCAGAATTTTCACATCTAAAAAAGGGTTATTAACATCTTTTTGAGTAAAGGTTTACTACTTTGTTCAAACAACTAAAAAAATGATTTAGATTTTCCCAGCAACAGAACCTAGTCCAAAGAAAGTCGGCGAGTTTTCTTGTAAAATCGACCTCTTCATTGTTTTGCATAAAAGATTCAGTTTGTCAGTATTTTACAGTAAAACGTTAGGAAAGACGCGGTTTTTCTGTTTAGAGACAGTGTTGTTTAGAAATATTGACCTAAAAGTGAAGAAACTCCAGTTTCCAAAAGTTTTCCAAATAAATGATTATAAACTTTCGCTTTTTCAGTTCGGGGAAACATTTTTGGAAATAATTATTAGGGTTTTGTCCATAATTCGAAGCTGCAAAAAGTTTTGCAAACATTTTTGCAAAGCGGTTAAGGCGGCGAGTGTTCCAATAAAATTTATCTCATAATTTTTCACAGAAAATACCTGAAGATTGCCAGTATTTTAAGTAGTAATAAAACTAAAAAATTATGCGATTTTTGCGTAGAAAGAACTGCTTAATAGAAACTTTGTTAAAACTGGAATGACCTAAAACTTAAGAAATCTTCAGAGCGATGAGGGCGGCGAATTTTCCAAATAATTTTCTGTAAACTTTTGCTGTCTGGTCATTTTTTTAAGATAGTCCTAATTACTTTCGGTAAAAAACTGAATAAAATTATTTGGTTTTTGTACCAAATTCGAAGCTGAAAAGGGTTTTCTAAAGTTCCCTGCAAACCGATGAATGGGGCGAATTTTCTAGCAAAATTAATTTTGTAATTTTTGACTGAAAACACCTTGTTATCAAAAACGAAGAAAATCATCAGAAAACAATGCGTTTTTACGTTTTCGACTAAAAACTTTTAGTCTTGTGATTTATTTTAGTTTTTGTCCCGAATTCGACACTGAAAAAAGTTTTTGGAAATTTTTTACAAATCTATAAATTTATCTTGTTATTTTTCGCGTAAACGTCCTCCAGATTGTTAGTATTTTTAAGTGAAACTACAAAATTGACGAGATTTCCAAATAATCTGTTATAAACCTTCGCTTATTCTGTTCGTGTTTTGATAGAAAATTGTTTGATTTTTATTCCAAATTCGAAGCTAGGAAGGGGTTTCAAAACTTGTTACAAATCGGCGAAGGATTCGAAATTTATTTCATAATTTTTCGCGGAAACTACCTTAAGATTGTCAGCATTTTTAAGTCCAAATCAAATTCATTCCTGGGTTTCAGACATTTATTGTCTCTATTTATCAATCAAGATACGTTTCGGTGTATTTTTCCACCATTATCAGTTTTTATGTGTAGCGTTGTTGCTGCTTTAAGCCTTGGTATGCATTTTTTTAAGCATTGGCATGCAAAAATGCATAACATTCTACACATAAAAACTGATGATGGTGGGAAAATACACCGAAACGTATTTTGATTGATAAATAGAGACAATCAATGACTGAAACCCAGGAATGAATTTGATTTGGAATTGAAACACATTCAGGAAAGTATATACAATGAAGCATTTTTAAGTGAAACTTTAGAAAACTGAGCATTTAGAAGAAAGAGTAAGTTGGCTAAAACTGAAAAATTTTGAAATTTGAAGACATTTTAAAAATGTTATTAATAAATGGACTTTAAAATAAAACTAAGAAAAGTGAAAAAAAGTTATCGACATTTACGCAGCAACGAAACTGAGTTACTGCGCCGGTGCATTGGGTTGGCGCACCACTGCGCCAACTCCTACAAATTAACTGAGTTATCCAGGCCTACTACTGGTAGATTAGTGAAAAATATTTGAACGAATGGTTTGGAATCTCTTCAGCACAGATGCTCTGAATTTACATCGATATATGTAACATAGACTTGATATGATGTTACATACAACATGTAATGTTACATAAAATACAATTATTGATTTAAACAAGCTCTTAAATCACCATCACTTTTAGCCAAAGCGTTAACATGTGTCTTTCTATGTTTTTCCCGAATATTTCTGTACCGAATTCAACAATTCTCTAATGATACAATTTCAGTTCAGTGGTTCAATAGAACTATTGTTTCATCAATAAATCTTCAAGCAATACATATAACTTCTTTAAATTACCATTCATCACTCTAACTACTATTAGCAACATTTTTATCTTGATACAAATTACTTTTTCGCTGAGTTAAACGAACAACCTGAATAGAAAGGCGATAATTTGAAAAGTTCAATTAAAAGCAACAAAAAATTTGTAAACATGTTCGTATTGTATTTATTCTCGCACAACTTTTAACATTTCGTTTGAGTCATTAATTTTCGTCAGTTTCCCAACAAAATAACCGAAACTAACCTCATCTATAATAAATTTGTGTTTGATAACTTTTTGTAGCTCAAGCCTCGACTCTCACTAACTGTCCACGTGGCAACGGAGGTAGATATGTAAAAGTACAAATTTTCACGGATTATTCTACACACGTCATGAACTTTCATGACTAGAATAACGTTAGTAATTTACACATCTTTGATTATGATATTTTTCATCAATATTTATTTAAACACCTTGGTCAGCAACTGTTTAGTAATATCAATATGCCTATTCTGGTGGCCTGAGGAAAATATAACAACGGAGAAACGCAAAATTAAAGTAAAGGAAATGTTATAGGATGACGTGAATTGCAACGGAACAACAGACTAAGATTAAGGAGCAAAATTAATTTTCATATTTCATAAACAATCTAAATTTAAACAAGCGATTACTGTGAAGCAGCGGAAACACGATTATTTGTCTTAAGAGTTACAATGTGTTTTTCTATTCTTATTTTCCAATCCATTAAATGCAGACTCTTTTATCTGAACAATTGTATCATTAAGTACCCTGGAGCATTGGTAAGCAGGGCCATTCATTATTTTTCTAAAACCAAAAAACAAGGCGTGACTGGTAAAAACTGGTAAATGTTAATTAAGAATATGTTAGTAATAGGTAGAACTGTCTTAGTTAAGTTTCATTTTGTAGTGATATTTAAATTAGAAGATTTTACAAGGCGTTCTTTGTCTAAATCGTCCGAAGCAGATTAGGTTAGTTGGTGTCGTAGTACAACGAATTTAAGCAATCTTCCTATTTGAGAAAGTAAGAAGTGCTGCCGTCATCGGGCCCTCGTGATATTAGTTCTTTTGGAATCTACGTGTCTCTTTTTCATACGAGAACTCTAACCACTCTGTTCGAGTAGTAACTAGAGGGCCATAGATAAAAATATAGAACCATTCTATGTGTCTATGTGTTTATCTATCTTTTGAGAATCGGCCTCTACTTAATACTTAATAGCTGCTTTTAAGACCAACATACTAATCTTCATATGTCTACCACATTCTATTAACATATTGATCGCACTTAGCAATGAATTTCCTAAACCTACACATAGTTGTAAATGCTGTTGTGTATAACAATATTCACACCTTCAGGCTATTTTAATAAAAACACATGAAAGAGATCATTGCACAACTCAGTATCAAAGCGAGTATACTAAATGCATATTGCTCGAACTATTCAATAGCACTATAAATTTTGCCTTCAGCATTATTTACTTTGGCAAATACCCTATTAAAGTAAATTATCTCTAATTTTATGATTTGCACAATCTATTTTCATTCTTCCTGAAATTGTGGAACATTAGATGTTGCTAAAGATTGTTAATATATTTAATGCGAATAAATAAAAGACAATGGGTATTGTAAACATTAAACACTGAAATTAAAAACTTACAATTCCAATTCGTTTATTAATTAATACGTCAATGTGGTTATTAATCAATCATTTTCAAACATAAATATTTTAAATAATTCAATTTCCTTGAAGAGTATGAAAAGCAATTTTATATATCTGTACAGAGCGAGCACAGACGGAAATAAAAGTTGGAATTCTTGAAATTTGCTTGGCTTAATATATGGAAGCCTTCAATTGCACATTTATATGTGACTAATTATTGGAATGACGAAATCGGGTTGCAAATCCACTTCCAATTTATTATGTTATGTGGCACAAATAAGTAGAAATATTCAGTCGAAACTGCATTAAATGAACAATCGAAAAATTTGTTCAAACATGTACGTATCTGCTTTCGAATGAGGTATGATTATAATACAGTTGTTTTGCTCAAAATAAATTAACGTTGTATCAATTAAGTTGCATCTGACACTGCTGCTCTTAGTTTTCTGCGTAAAAGTACAGTTTAATGATCAAAGTTTATGAAAGAGTATTCTGTTCAAATGTGCAACACAGTTATTATTTATACATATATAGTATATACGAATTAAAACATAAGAAAGAAAAAATATTATAGAATATAACATAGGAACGCTTGGTCGAGAAATTAGTTATTATTTACCCAGTCCTTTTATACCCTTTGTTTTAACGGCTTTTTTAGCCGACGAATAATAGCAATTTATATACTTTGCTTAGAGCAACTGCTCTTAAAATTCAATTTCTGACCTATAATTAATAAAACTAACACATTTAATTTTTTTATAACAATTTTTTAAATCAAGAACTCGTCAATAATGAGAATATTTATTTATACATGTAAATAAAAAATTATTATAAGTTTCGAGTTTAATTTATTTATCTAATAATTTTGGATATTCAAACAATACCAAACGATAGCTCATGTCTCATACATCAAAAAAAACTTTTAACAACAAAAAATGGCCTGTTAAGTATTAATGTTCAACATAGTGAGTGTAATGCTCGTCATTTTACTGGAAAGTTTGTTCTAATTCCTGAATTTTTTAGTGACGTCATTTTCTCACCCACCTTTGCGCTCTAGGGGTAATTTATAGGAAAACCACGCTCACTTCATTAAAAATACCGTTTCAAGTCTTAGATTAAGAAACTGGAAACTAGTAGTGTTGTCGTCACCAGGTGTCTTCATTCAATTTAAAATTCATTCTGACAAGATTTACGTACAAATAGACTGCAAATGAATTTTTACTAATGCAAATATTAAAGGATACGCTTAATAAAAACTTGATAAAAAAAGTTTAAACAAAACCATTAAAAAAAAAGCAATGTTCCAATAATCTACTCACTCAGTCTTATTACCACTCTTATCAAAACGAATATCCATTTTTACCAAGAATTAAATAGACGCATCGCAATTATATTTAACTGATTACAAGAATAAATTAAGCTTTTATTAAATTGAGTGAGTAAGCGTATCAATATTCTACATTTATATTTAGCCTTCAATTTACAATACATTTTGCAAAATATTTCGAATTCCTATAAATCGGTGCCAAAAAATGAATATAGGGCCAGAGATGTCAGACACGCAATAAATAACTAAACTGGTATTAAACTGGACTTAATTTTATGTAGTTAGTATATTTCAAAAGTTTGCAGAGGTTGACTTCCCAGAAAAATCGTCTAGGCTGGCTAATCAATAGATTTGTTCGAAGGTCTTTTTCAGTAGTAAAACATTGATATTTATAGGAAAACTGAACAAACATGACACTACTACTGAGCAAATGGAACTTCAATAAGATTAATAATAATTGATATTAATCTGAAACATAGTAAAACGTAATTATTACTTAAATACAAATCATTGATATATGTATTTGTTTGGCAAGCTATCCAAAATTTATCAAAATTGATTACCAGCAAAACGTAAATTAAGCGGCTGAAAGCGATTTTTTAAATAATCATAAAAATTATTCACATCTACAAGAAAGAACACTTAGAACTTAAAAATTCAAACAAAATGAAAAACGCAAATGTGCGGATTCCCATATGAGAAGTTGTCGATGGCCATAAAATATCCATCAATTCGCAATAGGTTTTCATTGATATTCTCAGAATCTTTAACTGTAATGAGTGGACTTCTTTCAACCCAAATCAGTAAAAAATGTACATTATGATCAGTTCGCCTAATAAAAACTCATTGAGTGCCTCTTTATAGAAATTTCACGGACTACAATTATTCTAATCAACTTTCAAAGGTTTTTCCATGCCACCTTAAAAGATGTTTACAATTAAAAAACTGCATATTGACAAATCCAAAAACGGAAAGTTAAACGGAGAAGAGAAACTAAACAAAACGCACTGAGTAAAAACGAAAAATGAAAAAAACAGAGTTTAAAAATAAAACATGAGTACTAAATCAAAAGAAAGCATTTTATTAAGCAATGCTTGAGCTATCAGGCTGTAAATGCAAGATTGACTGTGTGAATCGCAAAACCAGGAGTGTGGAACGTATGCAAACGTAACGAAAAGCTCATAAAATCTATTGTCACATACCTAAAACATTTTGTTGGGGTTTTTATAGATAATAAAACCATTTCTTACGTCATTAACTTTATGAGTAATTTTACTTAAATTTTACTTATTTTCATTACGTATGTTTCGTATATATCTTTCTAGGAATTCGTTAACACCCTGTTTAACTTTGAGGATAGAAGACAATAATTGATTTAAAAAAAAAACTACTTCCATGATTGCCTTTTTTGCACAACAACAAAATACTTCAGAAGTCTTATTAAAATGCTTCTTCAAGAATATTCTAAAATAACATATCGGCGCTTATATAGCTATAAATAACGCCTTTTCAAATAGTTATATCACACATAAATCTAAAATTACCTCTCCATTTCAAAAATCACCGTTTTTTATTGTTTGGCGCTGTTTGCGGAATAGTCTAAAATAGACCAACTGTTTCAGGTAAACAAGAAAAAGCCTTTCAAAAGCAAACTCCGAACTTGTCAACAAAATATACAAGTTTTCCTATAGGCAAATGGGATATTCTGGTATTGAATAAGCTGTTATATGATTGAAATACTGATATTCAATATATTTGTTTGGTAGCACATTTGATAAATTTTACACAAAATTGAAATCTAGAAGATTGCGCAGATATTTACCGTATACGCTATTTTTTAATGTTTTTTTTGTATTTGAGAAGGAATTACATTGAAAAGATAAACTTTATAAAGTTAAATCTTGTTTGTTTGCAAATATATTGATATAGTTCCATATTAACAGAAAATTTTCAGTTAATCAACAGGTACAGTAGAATACTGCCAGAATTTTTTAATAGAAATATGCGCCAAAAATGCTTACGGTTTTTTATGGCTGCGTTAGTGTTTTCTTGTGTATCAAACTCAAACTTGTTTTTACCGATTTTTGTTAGCGCTACAATGACTTCAGTTTAGATGCCTTCAGTTCAAGTATAGATGCTTTCAGTTCAAGTTTAGATGCCAAACTTTGCCATTCGAAAATTATTAGATTTGATGAAAAAAAAGAATTATTAATATCGGTAAATGTGGGATTTCCTTAGGATTTTTTAATTTAAAAAAATTTTAATTTAATAGATTTAAAAAACTCTTAATTTGTCTTCTACGTCAGCTAATTCAAACAAGATAAGAAGCTTTTAATTCGACATTTTTGAAAAGCTTTTTTATCTTTTTTTCGTATGAGGCTTTACGTATTTGACATGAGCACGTTCGCTATTTTGATAATGAAAATGCTTATTTTGGCTGCATATTTTCTATTATTTTTATACAGGAAACAGAAAAAAATGTACTTAATTATATAAAGAACATGTTTCTAAAAAGTAACTGTCCTTTTGGAAAATTTTCATGCTCCTTTTGGATGCATACATTTTAATGAAAAGTGAAAATTAAATTAAACAAAAGTAATGAATGAAGATTAAGTGCTAAAATTTCAAAAATCAGCACGCATTATCTAGTATTGGAGTTTGCTTGAATTCACGCTCTTAATTAATTTTCTGATTGGCAATATATAATAACTGACAGCAAAAAAAAATTGAAGTTTTATGTTCGCGTGAAGATACCTTTTAAGTAAATTCTTTATTGGAAAACTCGTAAAGGCAACTTTCATTTGGCAATACAGACATGGCAATATCTTATTTTTCAGCGTTGTGAGATGGAAAAGATCAGTTCTGCCATTAAACGTGTTCCTTCTTAAAGATGTTTCCAAGCAATTCATTTTTATTTCCGCCATATCTGAGGATATTTACTTTATTTCAAATTTCCGTGGTGGGTGTAAAATCTAAGTGAATTTCGTAGATTTGAAAAGAAATTAAAAAAAATATATCTGCTTTATACATTTTTTAAGCCAGCCAAATTTCTCAGTTATGTTGGTTGACCAGGAAACGTTGCCCCAAAAAAAAATGAATAAAATACTGATTCCAACATTGAAACTGATATATGGATATGATTAGTTTTGTATTAAAAATGATAAAAATTAAATCATGCTCATTTAAAATAGGAAAAGAACTGATTGAGAATAGAAATAATGGATTACCGCGCGAAGAGTCCAAATATCTAAGTCTAAATAATGAAATAAAATGTGTAACGTTTAAATGCAAATTATTCTCAGAAGTGAATTTGACGCACCTCAGTCACGTTGGGGATTGCGAAACAAATAATTAGCGAATAGTTCGAAACGAATACGCACGGGTTCAAAATACGAATAAAGGATGTTTTGTATTGATTTGTTAATGGTAATGTGACTGATGTACAGAGGATGTTTAAAATTCCACAAAAATAAAACTCAAATTCATGAAACTTTTGTCGTAATCAAGTTAATACCGACTCATGTTGCGGCCATGTGAAAGTGGGTTATTGTTTCGAATAGAATTGCGGGAGAACTCACGTTGGTTATTGTTAGCATCCATGCGCTCATTCTAAATATGACTGAAGTCTTATTGAAAACAAAAATAATACAGAACTGTTATATCTACAAACTCTGCAAATTCAGACGTTTTTATTTCGATAAATTAAATTTAGAATAAAACAATTCTCGATAATTTGGTACTGATTTGTTTTTTTTATTACAGCAATGGAGCTAGGACGAAAAGTTCTTTCTTTCCAAGATAAAGGCTACAAAATATATTGAACTCTTGAATTATTAAACGTACTTTGGGTGAGGTTTTTAATTGAATTTTAAATCAATGCATACGCTGAATTTATAATTTTAATTAAATTGAATTTTTTCATATTGTTGATACAGAGTTACAGACTGTTGTTAAATAGAAAAGTGGTGAATCCAAGTGCTTTATCGACAGTTAAAAGGTGAAAATTCCATAATAATAAAAATGTTTATCTTGAATTATGTGTCCGTTTATGATAAAGTTTATAAATAATAAACGTAGTTAAGTGCTAACTGACAAAGACAAAAGCCAGAAAAATAAATTAGTACGAGTGCCTTTAGTCTCTAATATCTAGATATCTATCTAAAATCTAGATATAAATAAATATATATTTGCCAGAATACTTGTCGTATAAGGTATTTTTATAACTAATACCACTGCAACATCAAACTTTTTACATATTTACCAACATACTTTAATTAATAATTAGTGAATAATAATTGTTGTTTGTTATTTATTTCGTAGATCAAAGCCGTATTTGTTTTTAATATTGAATTTGTTTTTGCTGTTCTTGAAACCCTTTGAGCTACACCGAAAACAAACAGAAGTTTCGGACGTATTTTTTGAAGCCGTAAATGTAATTAATTTGCATCTCAATTAATATGGAGCACAACAACGTCTAGATATTCTTCCTCATCTTTGATTTCGCTGACTGTGTTTGATGCATTCAGGTGACGAAAATACATATTCGGCATTCCTCAAATGATTCATTCGCTTGCGAAAAGTGTTCTGTTCCGTTGAGAGCAGCAAAGAATTGAAAAATCGCATGGGGAACCTTCAGCAAATTTAATCATCAAAAGCCGAAGTTATATAAATATTTACAATATTCTCCGGAAAAGTTTAAGCAGATCAAGTGGAACACGTGTCAGCATTTAAACTTCGTAATTTAGAAAGGTGTTATATGTAAGTTTTATATAGCTTGAAGATAGTCCGTTTTAGATCGACTAGTGTTAGCACGTGCAACGTGCAATTTGAAAATTAAATCTTAATATTTTGAGTTTGATATTTTGATACAATATATTGATATGTAAATAATATATTTCATAGTAATAATACTGTTAATAATAATGTTTCCATTTATAAAAAAATGTATAAAAAAGTTAACTCAAGAATTATTATTTATATTATATTAAGTATAAGAAGTTAAAACTTATTCCACTTGTGGTGTGAGAATAAATATTTAAAATACAGTTTTTGTTAATAAAAGACGCGCTAATATTAAATTAATTCGTAAATTTTGTATGTGAAAAGTGAAAATTTTTTCAAAATTATCAAGTTTGCCCTTATCTTCAGTTGTTAAAGATATTAACTTATATCTAACTAAGCTAAACAAAAAAAAAAAACTAAACTTCAAATTTAATTTTTCTATCGCAGAAACTAATTGTATGTAATTAAAGAAAAACAAATTAAATGTGAATCTTGATAAATTGTTAGATCGATAAGCACTTTTTAAGTCTTATGAAATCAACTATCGACTAACTATCTCTCGTATGTCTTGTACGGCAAGCGTGCCCGATTGTCCAGTTATTGCAGTCTATTGGAACAGTCTTTCGGTTATCCTTGTCATGTTTTTTTCGGTCGTACAATAGTCGCTTCGATGGAATGAATGTAAGATATAAGAGAATGAATATAAGAAATATGTATATTATATATATGTAGTATCTGTTGTGTAGTATTATTGTATCTTAGCGATCGAAACTTTTTCTTTTCTTGATATTTTGTACATGTTTAGTAAATTTAGCTCTAGGCTGATTGGGAATTCTTAGGCATGTAATATCTTCCTTTGGCTCAGTTATTTTACTTTCAGCTTTTGAGGATTCTCCCTCATGCAAGATGAAGATGTACCTACTTAACTTTTCAATAAGTAACATTAATCAATAATTTAGTAAGTAGTAAGTAGTTCGGACATAAAATATTGCACAATTTGTTTAAACTGATGATTTTTTCGCTCGAATTCTACGGTGTCTAATTGTTACACAGGAAATGTAATAACAGGAAAACAGGCTCTCTACAAAACGTGCAAGTGAATGTGTCGAAGACAGTGAAAGTAGCTCGAACGGAACTCATAAGCAACGATTATGAGTGCGTCCGTTACCAGAATCAGGCAAAAAAAACCGTAAAAAATTTGGGCTGATGGAACTTCGTATCAAGTAATAATTTGAAAAAGACCTACCTCTATACCGGTGTCCCAACGTTTTCACCCGAAAACCATCCCTTCATATCAAATGCGAGTTGAGGTCCAAACGCTTTTGCAAACAAATAAAAACTGCCCTGCCAATAGTGGCAGGACAGTTTTTATAGCAAAGGCAGCAAATAGTATAGCATAGCAAATAGCATAGGCTATATCCTAATATGTTGTAAATGACTTAAATTTCAATATAAAGAACCAAGTCTGACATAATAAAGTCTATCAAAATACGTATTTCTAATCCTGCTTGTTAATAACTAAAAAGTTCTACAAAGCAAACACTAATTAAGCTCAAACAAAACCTGTAAATTTCAAGGATAAAAAATGATGAAATTCCAGCAGTGCTATTCATAAAACCGCATTATTTGGTGAAAGCAAAATAAATGCGAGATAAAAGTTTTCAATGTCTATTTCATTCATGGATGAAAAAATTTCGTGACGTCCAAAGTCAATTTTTGTAAAACTAGTCTCCTTTTTAATAAACTTACATAATGAAATCATGACTTCGACTCATGCCGTCGACATTCTACCTTAATGTATTTATTAAGAAAATATTTCGGTGTGCTATAAATAGCGACAAAACTAATAAATAAGGCGAAATGTCCCTAAATTAGCTAAGGCTAATTCTATTTTGACCAACTAAATTCTATAAATAATCTGAACATCTTGTGGCCATAATTATATTACAAGAATAATTTAAAAGAACGGAATACTTTGATTCTTGAAAGCGCACCAATAACACGCTGGTGCTTTGAAAGCTCTCGTGCAAAAATCGTAATAATATTATATCAAGTTTTAAATCAAAACGATTTATTAATAAGTACTTAAGTTCGTTAGCTTGACGATCTTGAAAATATTATTTCTAGATATTTATAACTTTTGTTACTATTTTTAAGTGCCCAATGAACAACCAATCAAAATTTTAGTGGTTAAAATCTAGAAAGTTACTATTTTTATTTAATTACACCTAGTTTTAATGTAAATTATGTGACTTGTTAGAAAATAAGTAATTAGTCGGTAATAAAATTGCTACATAAACCTGGTAAAAAAGGAAATTATATTTTGTCATTTAAGCATTGGATAAACAGTTCTATGTAAAATGTTTTGATCGAAATATTTCCGTTCTCATGCAATGCTCTAGAAAAATGTACTTTCTACATCTAATATTTTAGACTTGATTACGAAATGACAATTGAAACAGTTAAGAAAAATCGACTTCAATTATAAACATCGCGGATACATGCAGTAATTTTATAATAATAATTCACATAGCATAACTATTGTAAAAGACCCTGAAGCTGTGATAAAAGGTGATATAAGTGACATATATCACTTATAGGCTGATAACTTTAAGAATTAATGATGGAAGTAAGAAAAAGCTTTTTTTTTATTTAGTGTTTTTTTCGTGTTGACTGACATTCGATCCAATTGAGATTTGATATCTAAAGCGGTTCTGTTAATTTTTGCTAAAAAAAGTAGAAAAAAGCTGCGTCGAAAACCTATTGACAATAGCAAAGCTAGACAAGCAAATTAATGTTCTACGGAGTCATCAAAGTATTTAAAAGTAATTCGCTTTGAAAATTATTAAATATATTTTGAAATATTCATAATTTTAATAATAATAATAATAAATTAGACTGAAAAATTTATGGCAAATTGGAAATTCTGAAAATACACCTTTTCCCTGATAATGTTTTTTATAGCAGTTAAACTAGCTCAACACAAATATTTGTATTGGAGTTTACATAAACGTATTTTCAATATGTGCCTGAAGCGTAAGCATGCAATAGTACTTGTTTTGTGCGAACTCATCATTAAACTCGTAAAGATTTCACTAAGCAAATAACAGGAATAAAATCTAGTCAATAGTCTGGAAAAATCAAGGACAAAGCAAACAATGACTTTGCATAAACTAAAAGCAATGGATTTTTCCCTATCCCAAAATACAGTGTGTCCAGTATAAAATGATGTACATGGGGATATTGAAAACAGTTAGAGTTACAGGGTGGACCAAATGGGGAAAAAGTTGCGCAATCAAGTGCCTATAAATAATCTGTCATCAACTTCTTTGAACTCGGAATTGCAACGGATATACAGGGAAGGATGTTTATTATAAAAGATACAATAAGGAAATTTTCAGGGTGGGTGGTAAGAAATGAGCGTGAATTTGAAAATAAAGTAAAAAATAATCTAGGCTCACTATGTTCAATGAGGCCGAAGTCAACTTTTGTTTTTCTTATGGGCGCCATATTGAATTTCTGGATTTTTAAATTCCCCTTTAAATATGCTCTTCAACCATGTATAACATGTTTATGTTCGGTCAAGATAAATAATTAAAATTAACCAAATTAAGATTTAATGTTTATAGTAGTAGGCATTTATATTTCCATTAATTATTACTTTAAATTATTATTGATCATACATCGAACACTGCAAAAGTAGAAGTAACATTTTAGGATTAAAGTGGGTGTTCAAATAAGCCACCGTTTTCTCGCACGCACAACATACATCGTCTCATTACTGCTTCACAGGATTTTCTGATCATTTTTGGAGTAATTCTTCTCTTCGGTTGCGTATGACCTACAGTATACCACATTTTTGAGGAAATCCCATGCAAAAAAATCAAGGGGTGTTATGTCAGGGGATCTCGCAGGCCATCTTACTGGTCCCATTCCAGAATTTTCTTTATTTTCGTCTGGAAGTTTGTTTTTCTTTACCTTAGCAAAACTCCCGTAAGCTACAAGGTTGCCTTTCAGACGCCTAAACATAGTTCTACCAGGTTGTCGCCTTTCTGGATATTTATTTAAATACATTTCTTCAGCTTTCGCTTGATTTCGACGACAGAGAATAAAACACTCCAACATCGTATTTTTCATAATTTGAAGTGATTCATTTTGAAACACACAATTAATTACAAACACTTGACTGACAATAAATTCTACTTTGACAGTTACTTAGGTAACTAAAACAGACAACGAACGTCACTATGGAGAAATTGAAGAGAAATATCAATTCCTACTACCATAAAATCTTAATTTTCTTAATTTTAATTATTTATCTTGACCGAACATAAACATGTTATACATGGTTGAAGAGCATATTTAAAGGGGAATTTAAAAATGCAGAAATTCAATATGGCGTCCATAAGAAAAACAAAAGTTGACTTCGGCCTCATTGAACATAGTGGGCATAGATTATTTTTTACTTTATTTTAAAATTTACGCTCATTTCTTACCCCCACCCTGAAAATTTCGTTATTGTATCTTTTATAATAAACACGATATAAAGGATTTTATAAAATTCACTTTTTTCTTTTTTTCCCTGTATATCCGTTGCTATCCCGAGTTCAAAGAAGCTGATGACAGATTCTTTATAGACACTTGATTGAGCAACTTTTTCGCCATTTGGTGCACTCTGTATCTTTAACAGATGGACTTTTACTGGACACACTGTATATGTCCGGAACGGTACCGAGTTTCTGATGGTCGTTAATCATTATTTTCTGATTTTTCATATACCTAAAGCTGGTGGTTCAACTCAATCGCAAAATGTATACTACTATTGTCTGTTGATAGCTGTTTTATAGCTATAGTGAAAAATTCGAATAGCTTTACAGTTTTTCATATTAAAACCAAATAAAAAAAGACAGAAAAGGTGAGCTGCTCCTATAATGGCCGTGTAATACGGTATTCAGATCAAAATTGGACTCTATAGAGCACTTCATAAGGCTGATATAATTAGACATGCCAGGTGAGCCTAAGAATCTGCAGGCAATATTTTTTTGGAACTTAAATTTTTAAGTACATCACAATTCTGTTTTGTTTTGAAAATGTTAGTCCCTTTTTGCTTCTAGCAAAGCGGTAAATAAGTAAATGTTAACATCCGTAAATTTGTAGCTACATAGTTCAATTTATTTCGTATGCACAAAAACGGAACCTATGTCAAATTAGCTATTGCCGTAAACTGATTTCCTCATTTGCAGTGTTTTCCAGTCCAGATAAAGGACTACTAGACCACTACCCACTCTAAAGGTTACAATAGCATTATGGAAAACGTGAAAACGGTAATCAATTGTTTAACTAATTCGACTCATTGCGTGGATATAAAACACTAGCCGTAGGATTTAACGTGGCAAAAACGTGCTACATGTGGATGAAAACGCGTAGTAGTTCAGAAAGAGAAGATAATAGACCCCACGTGCTTAACTGCGCTCCCTAAAGAATCAGTAGCTAATTTACATGCATTTGAGTTTGCTCGCGAGTTTTTCGGAATTGAAAACAGTCTGCGTCGTCATTGATATTACCATAATTTTATTGGCTGTAGGTCTGTGCCACAAATTTTTTTGAGCGGTGAATCGGCCTGAACCTATTACTCAAAAGGAAATTTTCGCCTTCTAAAGAGGACTATGTGAACGTTTAACATGTGACCATAACAGCTGTGTTTGCATAAATAAAAAATGTAATTCACATTATTTTTCTTATGCATTCAGCATTATCCAAGCAGACGAATGATTCCGAGGAATTAAACTCATGACTGCAATTCTGGTTGCAATAATTTAATTAATTTACATTAATGGAATGTTCCCAGATCAGCTCAAAGCGTTTAAAGTGACTCTGCGCTTTAAAAGTGAAAATAAAATGAAAGGATCTGGGAAAATCAATCAAACCACCCAACTTCATTTCCCTGTCGACCGGTTTTAGAGCAATAAAGGCATCGTCAGTAAAAAAAACTTTTGCACCACGTATTGCGGAAAGATAATAATTTGCGTCATACGGATCATAAGTAAACTATAATTATTTTTTCAGGCAGAATCCCTCTACCCTGAAATTGGTCGTACTTATTTACCAACAACATGTATCAAACGCCAATCTACTTTGAAACTGAACATTTTTGGCGTCTTCGTCTCATTTTAAAAGCAATTTTGAGCCCAAAAAGCAGAAACCATGCAAATCCGAAATTAACACCAACGTGAAGAAGCACAAAAGAACCTGCAGACTATTTCATTTATATGTGACAAATGAATCGGTTTACCCTTCCATATATCTACGTTTTACCTCCAATTCAGACTTAATAAAACTTAATAAACATCTTTTGGTCTTAATGCAAAAATTTACTTGACATATCCGAAAAATAAAAATGTAAATTCTGAACTAATTATCCGATTTCTTTTATCACATGTGACACTTTGCAGCTTGCAACTCTTGCAAATCTGAATGAAAAACCAATTAATTGTTTCATAAAACCGAAATAGGAACATTTTGATTTAATGCGCATTTCGGGTGACATTTTTGCTTTAGAATGTGTGTGTGAATACATACGAAGTGACACTTCTCGGATTATAAAACGGTTTTTAATGACTGCGTTCTTTACGGGTGAAAAACAAATCCTTTTTATTTATATCGTCTTTTTCGAATTTGAGGCGCCAGCTTTCTATTATCATTTAATTCAGGAAATTTACGCGGCACCGTTTTCGTTTTGTTATCTGTGGGTGTCGCTTCCGTAAAATTCATAATTTCCAGGTTTCCAGTTAACAAACCATATGGAACAATTGATTCAATTAGTGTGCTTTTCCAAAGTTTAGTCTATCTTTACGCCTACAGTAACATTTCCTTTTCTTAAAAGAAATTTGATTCACAATGTAAAATCGGTTCTGCTAAAATATTAACTAGTAAGTAGATAGTTATAGCTGAGTTCAATGGAATAGCTTCATCCATTTATTTTATAAACAGGAAAAGTGACTTCTAGGATAATATTTAAAATTTTGAAACAATCTACTTTATGGACATTTTCAAGATCAAATGACCAAATGTTTTTATACATATACTTATATATTTTTCTATTAAATGCTTTGTTTTCTCTTCTCGCCTTTCCGAGTTGCTCTAGCTTATAAAGGCTGTCCCAAAATTAACGCAAAATTTTAATTAAATATAAAACACAGTTCCTCGTCCTTAGATTATTATTCTCTCATTGAACCACTAAAGTACTTAAGATATGGTTATCTGCGGAATAACACATGTCTGCGGTGCATAAACCCTTCTTCTGTAAATATTATCCATTACCATTCTGCATAAATGTGGCTGAATTTCGTTGGTAGAGCGTTTAATTTCTAATAACCGTAGACTTCAAATCAGTCCCTCGAAATTGAAATGTTTGATAATACATTCAGTTATTTTAATTGAACTTTGCAAGTATCGAGACATAGACCTTTTGTAATATTTAGTTCGTAAGTTCGTTTTCACCATGCATTTCACCAATGGTATTCAAAGGAGTTGCTTTGCGCAACCAGTGTGCTTATAGTCTCCAACTGATTCAACCTCAATTGATTTTTCAATAAATCTCTTTACCATAAATAACATAAAAATAAAGCATCTTTTTTACGAAACTTTCGAACTGCGGCCGCCGCTTTCATTATTTTGGAGATATTGTTTAATAATAAGAATCCGTTTTTGTATCCTTTAAAGTCCCGCTAGTAAAAATTACTAGCCCTGATTACTAATCATATTTTTTTCCTGTGTTGCCAATAATTTAACTTAAAGTTTACATTTGCACTATTCATTAATCGAACTAGCTCCATTTACTAAATTACGCTCTGGCAAGATCCAAAGTTGAATACAGCAGTATAATCTGGCATCCTGGTTACAAAAGTTCTATTAAATCTGTAAGTATTTAATCTTCAGAAAAGTCCTAACAATACATTATCTTTACAAGCAAAGAACTGTTCGCTCACACTTTTTTTCAAGCTTGTGCATGACCTGACTGATTGTCCATTAGTGATTTCATCTTTAAATTTTCATGTTATACGTTTATAAAAAATAAATACCGCATCAAGCAGCATTCCTCACTGATTCATCTAATATTCTTTATCAAAATTGTATCCACATAATGTGTAATGGTATTGTGTCAAAGTTTAATAGCATGCTGGATATTTTTTTTTTTTAATTATTACAAATATAATAACGGGATATATTTTTATTATATAGGTACATAGCTATTAGACAAGGCGAATTAATTACTGTATATCGCGTTTCGTGTTGTTCCTCGCTTAGAACTGTTGTTTTGTTATTGTTAATGTTTATTTCGTTTATTTTTAATTGTTAATGTTTATTTCGTTTATTTTTAATTGTTTGAATTGTTTTTAACTGTTTAAATGTTTGTTTCCTGTTATTAGAGGATTTCTCTAAGTGGATATATGATCATCTGTTGGAATAAATGGATTTTTACTATTAAAGGCACATTTCAGCACGTCAATGAGCGCTTGTTTTTCTAACGTGCAATCTAATACAAATCATCCGACAAATAATAAATCAAGAGTTTTCAAGTAAAGATTTTACACTTTTTCTATTTGTTCTAATACCGCTTTTCCTACATGATAAACCGACCTAAAGTAGTATTTTAGACATATCAAATGACAAAAATGGCTGGTGCGAAATATATTTATAAATAAAAAATGGCACAACTCGAAATTTTTTGCATCAATAATTTTCATCCTTGTTAGGCAGAAAATCAAATAAATCGCACGTGTTTCGCATACATCATTTCCAGCAGAACTAAAGTATTAACGTCTAAAATGATTAGAACAATTTAACACATTTCAATTTATTCTAACCCAATACCATATGCACAAGAAACTAAATAATAAAAAAAATTTAAATTGAGATTTTTTGATCTTTAAAAAGTTATTAATTCTTGACGACACATTAAAACTCCTTTAATTAAAAAAAGTCAAAAATGAAAAACAAATTATTAAGTTTCCCGTATAACAGTTCTTTGGAAATAATCCATAATCACAACGTTACACATTGATCCTTTGACAATGTTAATCAAAAAAATATTTTCAGCCAACTTATGTGTATAAAAGAATTTAAAATTAACCAATTTTCTAACTGGTTTATGTC
Source organism: Dendroctonus ponderosae (assembly GCF_020466585.1). Taxonomy (NCBI): domain Eukaryota; kingdom Metazoa; phylum Arthropoda; class Insecta; order Coleoptera; family Curculionidae; genus Dendroctonus; species Dendroctonus ponderosae. Next base: position 4,105,760 of record NW_026018508.1, read on the forward strand.
AGGTTGACTCAGTTTTACGTACTTTGGGTATATTTAAAATAAAATAAAACTATTTAAACGATGACGATCAAATGTAAGATATAAGAAACAAAATTTAATAACACAAACGAAAAAATATATAAAGAGCACCATTTTAAAAAGTGATATTCATAGATTTTGCCCTACTCTGTATAATTTTTGTAGCTAGGACCACATGTACATATAGCAATAACTAGTTAGAATTTTCTTACATTTTTTGAAAAACCATCAGAACCAATGACTTTCCTTATATGTTTGAATATTTCGCTGTTTTCCTTCATTTTTATCATCAATGTTAAAGTTCATTGCGTTAGTTTAGCGATACTTTAACAATGACTATGCACAGTTATATACGTCATACGCAGTCGCCGTGTCTGAATCAAACTCGCTATTAAAAATAGATACAAACTAGATTAATAAATTTTATTACCATAAAAAATCAATACCATAGGTACTTTATATATATAAATAATCTTTATTTCCTATAGAAAAAGGCTATCGACCCAATCGGTCTTTCTGCCCTTGAGTAGTACATAATTACTACTTACATACTCTTCTGGCGTAGGGGTTTACCGTGATCAATAGGTACTTCAATAAGACAAGAAGTGCCAAATTGCAGCGAGAATAAAAAAAGGCATTAATTAAAAGGACCAAAATGCAACCGGAGTATTGCGGGAAAACATAGAGAAACACACTTTCCCGTGAATTGCAAAAATATTAACAGTTAAAGAACTATTTTCCACTTTTGAGTATCTAGAAGTAAACTAACTGTGATTTTTTACTTCAGTACCTAAAACTATTATTTTTGTACTAAAAATTATGCGGAAAATCCACATCCATTTCATGATTTACGGACGACAGAAGTTTGCAAAATTGTAAAATATCCAAACATTATCATTCAGATCATAAAACTCACATTTATCATCACATCCATGATTTTTGGCGAGAACTGGAAGGTGTAGCGTTTAATACTTTTCCCATGCTTATAAGTAAAATTCCCAATGCCCCGTCAATTGAGGAATTAGATACGCCAAAAATGATTTGACTGAGAAAAGTAACATCATAAAAACTTAGTAGACAACGTTTATAACAGAATTATATTTAACCAATTATTTATTTCCAGCAGCTCATCATACACGAAAGCAATTTGTGGGAATTACCTTGTTGCCAAGCAGAAAGTACAAATAAAAATGTAATATAGACGGAAACTTTCTCTTGACAACGGTCATCAATATTGCCTAACGACATGATAAAAAATTGTATCTCGTTCCAGTAATATAATGGATTGCTCGTAATTTGTTTTATAAAGTACGTGGAAATCTTTTTAGAAGGGCTTTACATTTTCAAATATTTTTATATTAGTTGTGGAGGCAGCGAAAAGGTGCGAGGCCAAGAGAGCTGTTTCCAGGGAGAGAAATTAAAGACAAATCGAGAGAAGTTCTGCATCTAATTTGTTTCGCTTTTATATGCTTTCATGGTGAATATTTGAAAATAATTTCAATCTAAACTGTATGATGCATTTGAAGCAGTATAATTTCTATTAAAACTTCCTTTAACTTAACTGCAAACATTTTTTGTTACTTATGTGGAATGAGTCAGTATGATTAATGACAATCACAGTTATTAAAATTTCCAAATACCATCGGAAAGTAGGCTTTGTTGCTGGAAAAAAACGTTCTCAAAATTTCCTGCCATTTGCATAACTCGAAAAATGAGTGATTCCGCTTGTAAAATGGTTCCTAGTAAAAATATGTTTATTTTGAAAAAACACGTAATTGTTTAGTTAGTGTTACTGTCTAAATAACTACAATTCAAGTTCGGAGTTGTAGGAATAGCAAGATCTTTTGTTACGAATATCGGATTTTATCAATACATTTGCTTATTTAAGCTTACGCCCACTTGACTAACATTCGTTCATACATCTTTAGTAATGAGTCAAATGTTACAAGATAATATAATAAATATGCATAATAATTCGAATTATATTCTTTGATTTTCAAGCAGTAAACGATAATTAGATGCCACCATGTGATCGGCAAGATCAATCATAAAAGCAGTCTAAGATCATATATCATAAATATGTAGATGAAATAGCAAGTAAATTAATGGAACCTTGTTATAAAACATGCCCAAGATAGGAACCTTTGGAGAGAAAAATGAAAATATGAACAGCTCATTATTTAAACAACTGAAAAGCCTCAAATATCTCGAAATCGATAAAAACTAATCGCAATTTAACAAAATTAAGGTTTATTAACAGTGAGCACATTATCGCCAAACCGCCTTTTATTTGCACATTTTATTAATCTAATTACTTGACCAAAACATTGACAGAATTTCCGAAAATGTTATTTACGGCTGTTTGTATTTATAACCCACGATTCGTTTAATTAAGCCTTTAGGTATCCTGTTTATTTGAGCTAAATCTGGCGAGTTCGTTTCTTTTATTTTCCACCTTGAAAACTCGCAATATTATTCCAACAGAGTTTTGGAGACTCCAATATTGAAGGTAAAACTTATAAATCTTTCCAGTTGCCTATAAAAGCTTTATATAATACTTTCAACAGTACATTTTCTGTTTCGTTAGTTTGTTTTTGAAGTAGTATGACCATTGTTTTTGTTTACGTTTACAAGGACGATTTCAAAACGCGATTTGAAATGGAACTTTTTTTCGGAAATACGGCTCTCTGTTGATATTTATGCCGCAACATTTTATTTTGACAGAGACAATAATCTTTGTTAATTGGACGAATGTGTGAAAGAAAAGAAATGATTCATGTCATATGGGAGAGATTATGTTCACGACGTGGCATTGGATATTAACCGATTTTTCATTAAAAACATTGCAACTCAAGGAAAACACATGTCAATGCATCCTTCGGTAGTTTATTTTTATAGGAAATTTCCTGATTTTAAGATTTTTTTGCGAGTATTTAACATGAAAAGATAAACGTCTGGCAAATGAATTAAGCGACAAATATATATTTGAGTTAGTGAAAGCCTTCAGAAAGACCCTTAAGTTTTCCCAACAGTGAATAGAATAGCATTAAACGGATGGTTTTAAAGAAGCAGTTTGCAACTGAGTAGGAGAAAATAGAGACACGTTTTCATATTTTTACTCGCAAATGCATTTTTATTCTTATTATTCATTCTGTTGATTGCTTGGGGATCCTTGGAGCATATTAAAAGGCTACAAAGATGCAATTTTTTGCCTCGCAACCTGTTTTCAGCTACTTCTATCCGGTTAGACTTATAATGTAAGTCTCAAGTTAAAAAACTAGAGCGACTCAATTTACACACAATCAATCACAAACTGGACTTCACTAATATAATAGCCGAATAATTGTACCCGCAATAAAAATTTTAATAGTTCCGTTAATAAATGGCTCAAGAGCGACTAAATTGCAACTGACTCGTTCATGTGAAACATTTCAGCTATGTTCAGTTGCAATAACTTCAGTTTAGCTTTTGTAAAATTTAGTATATTTTGATAAATTGCAATGTGGAAGGGAGTTTCTTTGTAGACATAAAACTGAAGCACTTTGCGTAATCATTAATTTTAGTTACTCGTTTATCACATTTTGCGTTATCGGATTGTAACAAAGCAGGTCTAACCATTTACCTGCTTTAAATTGTATTCTTTTAAAATAAAAGCGGTCACAGACGTTTTTCCAATATAATCCTGTTTCCAGTTTAATTTTTGCAATTTTAAATCACGGGATCTCATTAGGTTATCAAAATGTAACCATGTCGATGAGAAACAGCGTGTTCATGTTCTAAAGAGGAGGGCAAACGCCAACCCAAACTAACTCAAAAGTAACAAGTGCCATGCATATAAAAAGCACACAGGAGAAGACGAAGTGAAACGAAAAATGTTTTGCTGAAATTGAAAAAAGACAGGCGCTAATGGATATGGAACTCTGCCAGTGGAGTGAACTGAGTAGCTCAGGAACCATCACTGCCGCTCTCTAGCCCAGATAAAGGAGGTGGGTTGAGCGAGGGACCAACAACTCACCGTTATGACAACTGGAAAATAGTCTCGGAATAAGACATAAGATAGACGACCCAAGCAACGAAAATGGAATATGATTATAGAAACATAGTATAGACCTGGAGCAGCCCTACACGCTATAGAGCAACTGAAAAAGAGCAAAATTGACATTACAGCTATAGAGGAAGTAAGGTGGACGATATCTGGAAGTGTACGAATTAGCAATGAGAAACGACCAGTTCAACAATAATATGGGATATTGGAAAACTTCGGGAACCTATCCATAAACAAGCATACTAGGACCCTATAAGCAATCGACTGGGAACAATTGAACGCGAGGAAGTGGAATATTCTTGGACACATATGAAGGATGCTGTGAAAAGCGCAGCAAATGTCACGCTAGGAATGGTTTGATGGACAGTACAGGAAAGTACTGGAACTTAGCAATCAAGCAAGAAAGGTAATGCTGCAAGACCCGAGAGAACCCAACAGAGAACGGTAGAGAGACCTAAGAACTGAACCAAAAAATCACTGAGTAGGGAAACGAAAAATCATGAGCTGCAGAAACTCCAAGATCTGGAACAAGCTCTAAAAACCGTCCAAGAAAGCTTTATCACGAATTGTCAAAGGTTAGAAAAGGATTCCAGCATAGAAGGGAAGCAATGATCAGGCAGGAAGACTGCAACTTAACAAGCGACAAAAATGATTTGTTTAGAGAATGGAAACAATATTTCGACGCTCTTCTAAACATAAACATTAACAACGGCAATGTCCTCGGAAATAATATGAAAAATGGGGGGCGCCATTGCATAGACACCTGCACAGGCTCATTTTGTTAACATGGAAAAAGGAAACAATACCAAATGAATGGAAGGAGAGTGAATGAATGGAGACAGAGGAATCTCCATCATTAGCACAGCATAAAAAGTTCTAGCCAACATACTCCTGGAGCGCCTAAATCCAATTACAGAAGAAAGTATTGGAGACTATCAGCTTCCGAAGAAACACATCAACAGTTGACCAAATTGGATCAGGACGTCCACCATCTCTTAGTAGACTTCAGACAAGCATACGACAGCATAATGCGTGTTTAACTTTGGGATGCATGGCGGAAATGGAATTTCTAAGAAACTTATAAATTATTCCAGGATGTGTGTAAACGATTCCCGAAGCAGAATACAAATCGGGGACATTCTTCCCGACTCTTTTGAGGTAAATAGCGAGCTTACGCAGCGAGATGCGATATGTTCAAATTTGTTCAACATTGCTCTTGAGAAAGTAATAAGAACCGCTGAAATAAACGCTGACCTTTTTAGTCGGGATGGCCCAAAATTATTACTGGCTTTTGCCGATTATATTGACGATGTAGCACGGTACGGACTGTGAAAGATCTATTTTCGAGGGTAGATACGAAAGCTGAGCAAATTAGACTCAGAATAAACGAAGAAAAAAACAAGTATATGCACACCAACAGAACAGGACGTAGAGATAGAGTGGGCTAAAATTTCACTACGGGGCAATTCAATTTCGAGAAGGTCGCAACTTTTAAGTATTGTGGAATCACAATTACTCAAGATAACAATCTGACCGGATAAATTAAAGTCCTAATTCAAAGTGGAAACAAATGTCAATGCACTTCATGAAAGACATCTCGTGAAGAACAAAAATCTCAATTTATGAGGCAGGTTTGTCAGACAAACTCAAGGTATTCAAGAAGGCAAAGGCCTAAACGGACGTTTGATTTTTACCAATCATGAGTTTGTGTAAATTTTAAATCTGATGATGGCGCTGTTGTCTCGCCGAAACGTAATGAAATAAACGATGTTTCAAAATTTTTACTTCATACTTTGACTGAGAACCAGGAAAGATAGGAATATCATAAAAAGTACACGCAGTCAGGAAAATAAATCAGAATTTATGAGGCAAGGCAAGAAGGCAATGGGCGGGTCATGATAAGAAAATTGACTTGGGAAGGAACACCAATAGGACGAAGACCTTTGGGTCGGTCGCCTCTGAATGAGGTGGCGTGACAACATCAAAGCGGGATAGAATACGACCCAGTATTGATGGAAGATCGACAACAATGAACGCAAATAGTACAAGATCGGCCAAGACCTACCCCGGGTTGTAGAGCTATGAAGTAAGTAAGTACATAGTAATGGATATTGTATATTGATCCCTCTAAGTATATGCGATTATGTTTAGTCCTTCCCGAACATTTTTGTAACACGGTTTTTTGTTTGTTAGCATTGGTAAAGAAATTTTAAAACAAGAATGAAAAACATACTGTTTTTTTGATGAGAACCGAGATCATAATATTTAGTGCAATATTTGAATATATTTGCTTATTCTGCAATTAATTTTTCTGAGTCGCGAATCTAAATAAATCAAAACTTCTAAGCTATAAAAAATCAAACGTCTCAAAAAATTGGAAGGATAGAATGGCAAACATAAGGCAAAGCGTCTATTTCAATTGATAGCGTCCCCAAATCTATATTATCATATTCTAATTAAATACCGACCGTCAAAGCAGCCAACAGTTTATTAACGAATCGACTTATTTTAATTTAAAAAGCGATGCGTTGTGCATCTGAACGTTCTCGGCCACATATTTCTCCGAACGATCAAAACTGGAAAAAACAATTTATTCACACATTATAAACGCGAATGGCCGATAAAAAATGCATAAATATACCAAAGCGTTCAACAAATTAAAGGTTCTTTAAATTTCGCCTGCTTCTCGTTTTATAAATCTCAGGAAATTTGGGGTAACCGTCTAGAAACGTTTCCGGCATTTTAGTAACACTTTACATATGTAACGGCGATTTTCTTGGCACAGTTAAGAATGGTGATTGATATTATGAGTGTTTGATGTTAAAAAAAATTATTATATAATTTCAATTTTTTTTGCTAATTTGAATACTATGAGAAATGCGATCCAGAATTATACCTAGAATAATAATTTATCAGGATCAAAATACTTATCCTAAAAGCATTTCGGAGCAAAATGATACCTATATTTTTTGTATTCGTGCTGTTCTGCATATACTCACTATTGAATATATTTTACATGAGTGCATACATATATCACAAAATAAAATTATGCCTCAAATTACTACAGCGCTAGTACGAAAGTGTCGTTTTACTGACGACAAATTATTTGACTAAAACTTCTTCAAGTAGCATTTGCTGTTGAGCCTGGAAAAGAACCGGTGTTTCTTATTAAGAACCATACAAAGCCATATAAACCTTACATATTTTTTGGCAAAGCTATAGCAGGTGTTCTAGGGATCATTCTGATGAAAACAGTTGCTATCAACTTTAGGTCAATACGCTTTTTTTCAAATATATTAAATAAAATAAAAAGGGTTATTTAATTAAAAGCAACAAAAAGATAATAAAACCTGCTCGTTGCGCCAAGGAATGTTGCCACCTCAGAATAATATTAATGGCTACTGAATTTCGTTCAGCTCGAAGAATAAACAATTAGCAGCGTTAATTACACGATTGCTTAACTCGTCCCGCTTATGTGAAATGTGTTTTGGAGGATTTCCGAAGGAACATTCTGTAGGAGACACAGTAACTCTTTATCGAAAAAGTATAAATACTTTTAACTTCTTATTCAATAGACCGCACCAAAGCTTAACAGAGAAAAAGTTTGATGAATTCAATAGCTTTTATTACCTAACTCGTTATAAAAAAAATTCAAAACAACTGCGAAAGAAATTATAAACCCTTCAAATTGGAGCTCTTTTAGCAAAAAAATAAAATATAAAATAAATAATAGCAATCATTTTTACATGTCCTTTTTTAGTTATATAATATTTCAAATATAGGCCTAATACGTTTTGCTCCAATTTCAAAGCCCTTCGACGCAACGGCATGAAATCCAATGTGAATATGATAGAGTAGAGTAGCAGAGACACGGAGGAATAAAAATATAAGGTCCACAATTATATAACTAATCAAACTTCCATCAGATGGCATAATATTCAGTTACAGAATATAATATTTCAGATAACTGAATCTGCCATTGAAACCTGTTTACTTCATTTCCTTATTTTATAATTGTCAATTGCAGCAGCAACTGGAGAAGAAGACATAATTAAAAATATTTCAGCCTTGAGACGTAGTTTTTTTATTTAGGGCTTATGCGAGTAGCGTGAATAATAACTTTGTATACTATGAAACAAACATTAATGAAGTACTTATACAAGGTGGACAAAAAGTGGAACACGCTCAAGATTTTTGAAAAACGCTAAAACCCTCAGATTTCATTTTAAATTTTTTCAAATTTTGAGAACTTGAGGTGTTATACAGGATTGCCCCAGAAGCCGCGATACCTTTAAATAAATCTAATATTTTAAATATTTTAGTATAACATTTACACACAACACGCATCCATTGATGGCCATATATCATGGCAATTTCCATGGCATTTATTAATAGGGAAAAAATTCCGATACATTATTATCTGTATTGTTCTAACCTGGTGGTTGAGTGACATTTGTTGCTGAAAAAACATGTTGTTAGATCGGTTCGTGAAAGTAAAATGCGATTTACTACCTAACAGAGAACGCGCAGAAATCTTCATAACGGAGATATAAAATGGCCATTTCACTCACCCGATTTGATTCCTCTAAGTGTCTCTTTGTGGGATATTTGACAGAAAAAGAAGACAAAAACACCCCGTCGGATTAGCGACATTATAATGTAACCATAAAATATGAAATTAGTAATTTAATTAATTTTTTATATTTTGAGAACGTTCAAAACAAATTTGTTTTACGTTTAGGACAGTGTCAAATTGCCAGTAATCATCATCATTTTTAATTACGTAATCTACTTCTATTATTAGGCTATATACGTATAAATCTGTTGTTTTTATCTCATAAACATATCACATTGATTTTCCTACAAATTATTGCTTAAATTGTCGTGAAGATCGGAATAAAGTATGCTACATGAAAAATATTCAGAATCTATTCAAAAATCGAATAAAGTTTGGTCTATTTTATCAAACAATTCACCATGATGCAAAATGATTTAAAATGAAAAAAAAATAATCAATGGGGGAGGGGGGTTAAAAAAAATACATGAATTTTAAAATATATATGAAAATATGTTCCATTTTTTTTGCCCCCGCTGTATATAAAAATATCAAACTATTAGTGGAAATAAATCAAAATGTGTTCGTTCAATTACCAAAAACAAATCCGTCCAAAACAACTCAGATGGCATTGGTAGCAATGGCTTTAATATTTTTCACTTTTAATTTCAATTTCCCAAATACACTGTAAAGAGAAGAAACTCATTTTTCTTTTCGATGAGAACACAAAAAAATAAGAAGAATAACAACAGTTAACAATCTTGAATTAATGTCATATTTACATCAATATACTAGTCATCAAAGGTACGACATTGAAATAAGTTGATATATATATCATACATTTTTGAAGAATTCAGTTTTGCCATTTTTTCGCATTTATCCCCGATTACCTTTCTAATTATTTTCCAGTTCGATAAATATTAGCAGTTCGAGAAAAGTGGAACAATAAATCGTTTTTTTTTACGTTCAGACCGTTCTCAAAAATTTTATATCGGCAAACGGATTTCATAAACTGAACATTTTACCTCTCGCCAACCTTATTTTCGATTGTAATATATTACGTTTTTTTAATACGAAATTGAATCACATGGATTTCTGCGTAAACTGTTTGAAACTATAAATAAAATCCAATTTTTTACAATTATTATTTTTTAATTAAATAATTTAAGTTGCGAAAAAACAAATTCAGTGATCAGTGCAAAGTGATCCAATGAAATTTATAAAAATATATGTATTATATTATGTTGAGCATAGTTGATCCTAGTTGCTTTAGCTACTAAAAGCAGTTTTTTTGTTAAAAAAATAATTCAATAGATTATCAAAGTCAGAAGAGAAGAGAATGTCCGTATTAAAACTATTTTAACGTGCCTTTATCTTTATTTTTGTTCTGGTTCAACACTTCTTTAATCGTTATTTTAATGTTGCATTTGTGTGGTTGACAATTTTGCAAACGTGTTATGGTTTATTATTTAATTCCGCATCATACAGTTTAATGGTTGATTATGATTTTGTTTTGACTCTTTTTTGCATTTTCTCATTTCTACTGAATGCAATGTGCAGCCTGTTTATTTTCATTTTCATTGTCTATGTAAAAAAGAAGAAAAAATCGAAGGAAGAGAAGAGGAACGGACCAACAAAAGGAGAAAAGTAAAAGTTTAAGAAAAAAGCGACAAAAAAGAGATGGACGTATACTTGTTGGGGAGATTTGTAAGAAATTGATATAGCATTATCCACATATTTCCCTCTAGAATAGAAGTCGTTTCAGTATAGGCCGGAGAATTACGACGAACCTTTTCAAAAATGGTTCTAACGTGACGCAACTTAGATAACTATTGGAATCGCCCGGGAATGGTATACCTATTGAAAATATGGAGGTGCGCCAGCTTGAAAAGGTGTGCTATTTGCATAAACAAAAAAAAATGAAAAAATGCGAAAAATCGAGTTTTTCCCCGGAAACGATCGCATATAACTCGGTAAGTATGCATTTTGGAGAAAAAATATATACTTATATATTTGCTTGTTATGAAATTTACAAGATATAGTTGGTCCGATATCCGTCGATTTGAAATGTTCGCTTGAAAATGCACGAATGTACAAGGTAGGTAAAAACAAGGTAACTTTAAATAATTTTTTTTAACAATGATACAATAAGCCAATCACGCCATACATTTATAGGAAAGTACTTGACTGCAATACAAAACGGCAGGCCGGCAAGGTCGATTAATATCGGACGGACTGTTTTTGCATAATGCAATTGTTAAATAACATATCGAAAAAAAAACACTTTTTTAAATTTTGTACCAGACACAAAGTTATGAATATTATTCTGCGCCCGCGCTTTTACGCTTTCTTAGCGTAAAATAGTTTAAGGGTCTATAAAGGCGAAAAAGCGCCGACGGAAAAAAATATTCATAACTTTGAGCCTGGCACGAAATTAAAAAAATAGGTTATTTGACAATTGCATTATGCAAAAACTGTCCTTTCCGACCTTAACCGGCCTTGCGGTTCTCGTATTTTATTGTTGTCAAGTACTTTGCTCTAAATACATGGCGTAAGTAACGCCATGTATTTAGAGGATTATGTTTTTTCATTGTTAAATAAATAATTTAAAATTACCTTGTTTTTTACCTACGTTTTTGCACTTTCGAGCATTTTAAAGCGAACATTTTATATCGACGGATATCGGACCAACTATATCTTGTATATTTTATAACAAGCAAATACATAAGTATACATTTTTCTCCAAAATGCATACTTATCGAATTATATGCGATTGTTTCCGGTAAAAAACAGCATTTTTTTTTTCGCTTTTTCGTTGTTTATACAAATAGCACACCTTTTCAAGCTGGTGCACCTCGATATTTTCAATAAGTTTACCATTACCGAGCGATTCCTATAGTTATCTAAGTTACTTCACGTTAGAGCAATGCCAATCTATAACCCTCCTGGCCCATTAATGTAGATGAATTCTTGAAAATTTCCAACGAGAGGCTCTTTAATATAAATACCGCTAAATCCTCAACACAATGAAAAACCCACAGAACATAGAGCTATTTTGAAGCTCGAATTAGAATTTAGCCGATTTTAATATAAAATATTGAACATTGACGCATTACGCGCGTGCCTTTACTTTCAAAACGTGCTGTGTTTAGTGCGAATAAATAGTACCTTCAATGTTTAATAAAATATAATTGTCATATTTAATTTCTAAATAAATCTCCATTAATCCGCACAAATACCTTAATTTGATAGCGAAACTTACAATTATTCAGTTATTTGTTAATAATTATTCAGTTAACTATTAATAGACTCGAGATACAAATAAATAATAATAGTTTTACTCCCGTTGTAAGCTTTAACAACTTATACACGCACACAAACGTACAAACGTATTTCTTTCAAAAGCATCAGCTCGTGAGTATCCAAAGACTCCAATTAATTTTGTCGACTGTCAGGACTCGCGGCAATACTCTTCAGATTAGACTGTCACAAAATTGCTATGAAATTTTTAGTAAGAAAGGAAAATTTTGTCTGCTTTTCGGTCGTCTCGACGCCTCTGCTTTTCAGTCAGCGACCCTTATAGAGCGATTATTACCATTCCACGTGCCTGAGAGTTAAGTTGCGGTCGGATGCTTGATTGGCCATACTGAATAGAGTACAATTTCTGCTAAGACAGTACATACACAGAAAAACGATTCTACTTATCCAATGCACTAAAAGAAACTCAATAAAGTTTTACTTTTTTGAAAAATATATTAATACATTTTTCACGTCATAACTTATTAATGTATGACTCATCTATTTTTGCATAGTTAATGTTAAGCGCATTCACGTAGGGTATAAAGAAACATCTTCAAGCATACCTGAAGACCTCAGTTCGTTACTGCCAATATAGTTTAGAGCATTCACTAGTGTTAAGTGTTAAGAATAAATTCGAGGTTTTTTAGTAAATAATACAATTTATCTGGTTAGCAATACTTTTTATGTAAATAAAGAAAACTAATTAAGTATAGAAACGGATTGTGCGTAAAATTTCACTGTCTTGTAGTTGCAAGAACCTCAAGGAAAGCATGCATTTGACATTGATCGAAACAAATTGCTTCGACAAGTTACGCAATTAGATTAGATGGAAATTATTGGAAATAATGTTTATATGTTAGAAAGAATATACATTTCAAATAATATGTTTTAATAGATTATTACAAAACATACACCAATGCAATTTTTCGTGGTCAACCGTACTTCTCTCAGCCATAAATAGACAGAGCTTTCATTTGCAAGCAAACTAGATCAAATGGCCTTCAAATTTAAAGAATGAAATAAAATAGGAAAAATATGTCTACGTAGATAAAGAGGGAAACCTTCTATGATATTAAGTTCATTATTATTATGTTTCGATATAATTCGATTCACAGTCAGCCCTGAGTCCCTAACTATCCTCACTTTAAAATTTCAAATGGCAACTCCTACATATCATTTTAAAACTAATAAAATTATATATCCAATTGAAGAAAAAAGTGAAATCGCATGGTAAGATCAAGACTTAAGTAATAATGTGAATATTAATGGACAAATTATATAGTAATTTATTAATTTAACGTGTTTAATTCATACAGTCTAGGCAGGTGGCGTTTTGTAATCAACTGTTTTTAGTTTTAAGTTTAAAAGAGATTTAAGGTGGTTTGCTTTGAAATGAAAGCACTGTATGTAGTAGAAATCACCTCCCTAAAAATGTCTATATATGTCGTATTAGAGGATGAAAGACAAAGATAGCGTTTAAATGAAACAGTGACTCCCTTAGCAAAATAGAATATAAAAACTTATGAAATAAATCAAATAGTTAGAACTGGGTATCCGCAATTTCGCAAGACGTCTGTTAATTTCAGGCAAGTAAAAAATCTATAAGCATTTTAAAATGTAGCGAAGTTGTGGGACAACGTTTTGGGCACCATTTGTAATATATTTGCTAATTATTTTCGTATTTTTAGTTTATTTAATGGTAAAACTAGCATGAAGAAAAATTATGAAATTATCTTCAACTTCCATCAGTGCTTGATGATGCTCCGACTAAAACTTTGTTTCATTATCCTCAATAAAGGGTGCATTTAAGTTATTACACTAAAACACTGTTTTCCTGTAGAGCAATATGTCAAACTTCATAAGAAAACAAACGTTAATTTTTAATTTTAGTAGTAGTTCATTTTATTATATAGTAGTTTTTTTATTAACACATTAAAATAAGTGAATAAAGAAAAATAAAATATTTAATTTAAAAAGTTGATGTTATATTTTTTTCAATTACTAGTAATCCTATTACGAATTATATACCAGACACTGAATATAAAAAAAAACATGTAAAAAACTGGAACAATTGCTACAGACGATTGCAAAAATACAGTTTAGAGTTCCAAAATGTGATTGGATTTCAAGTCATTCCGAATAAATTGTTTAATATTTGCCATCAACCATTTTCTTACTTGATGCATTTTCAGTTGGTAATTTTCCATTAATCGAATTATGCGTATATAATCTAGATCTTTTGTTTACTTTTTACAACATCCTATATACTTTTGTAGGTTGTATTTGTATAATATTGTATATTTACCAGTAGGTATATATCCAAGAAACAAATAATTTCCACTCTCGTGTAGATTCCTTTTGCAAAGTAAAAACCTACTGGATTAAAACAAATAGAAAATCGAATGAATATAAATCATTTTGACATAAACAGAAAACATTAATAATATTTTAAAAGACAAATCACAAAGTGACTTAAAAATTCAAAGTTCAAGCAGAGGTTAAAGAACTGATGAAAATATGTCAACTTGAGTGCCTGCGAGTAAAATCTGCAAGCGAAATTAAAATACTTATACCTAAATCTAATTGGATGGGAGCAATATTCTATGAGCACTATTTTTCCATTTTGTTTATGCACGAAAAGATGTTAGTTGGATATTCACCATTTTTCATCCTACATGAAAAATCACACTAAAAATATCAAATAAGGTATAACATAATTTCAAAACTTTCTGTTGAGTATTCCGGGTATTTCGCATCAAAACTTTTGTCTTTCTAACAGAGAAAAATTTTGAGGTGAAATGCACAACAAGGCTTTTTACTAATAATTAACTCTCCATTTGAACTTACATCTATAATTACACTTCCGCTGCTTTGGAAGTTAGAATCAAAACTGTACAATAGCAAATTTTTGTTTCCTTAATTAACGTTTTACAATTACTACTAGCTTTAGAACTTTCATTATTTAGTAGCTATTGTATTTAAAAATGACAAACAGATAAATGCTATCTTGAAACATGAGCGAAAAAGAATTAACTCAACCATAGAAAATAGTTATTGAGATAATCGATTTCTAAGTATTATACAATTTTGTCTGGTACACACCCACGTGAAATGTGTCCATAAAATAAAGCTGATTCAGTGAGCACGTAGATTGGATGTCGATAGATGATTGTAAACAAATACTACGCAAACAATGTGTTGTTGAAATTCCATTAAGACCACTTGCAGGCATTGAAAGAAACGATTTTTTCTTCATAAAGTGAATTTGTGTTTTAAAGCGTAATTTTAGTGTTAATCTACATAATGTTTTTATCTGTACACGGAGATTCAGAAATCAAGTCTGTTCTAAAAGGGTCCAGGGCAGCACGTGTGTTCTCAATCACAAGCTTACTTTCAGCGGTAATGTCCGCGTGTGCAGATAATATAGCAGCAAATTAATAAATCTTGTAAATAGATCAGATTTTCTAGACAGGAGCAACTGAATCGAATCGCTTCTATCAAAATGTTTATTTTTACGTAATATTTTACTGAAAATCAAATATATTAAAGTTATTGTACTATTGACTTAAAAGTTTACGTTCAGTTGGATTAATGTAAATAGATAGATATTTTGCAGCTTACTTGGACTGAATGTTATTAAATATTTAAATCAAACAGGGACGTTTTGACATTTCGTCTTTGTCATCATCAGAGATAAAAACGCAAATAACACGTCGATATCCAACTTGTAGTTACACCTACTTGATAGAAAAGTAAAATAATCTAAACAGATAGAAAACTAGGGCGAGGACATTTCTAAT
Organism: Dendroctonus ponderosae; assembly: GCF_020466585.1. NCBI lineage: Eukaryota > Metazoa > Arthropoda > Insecta > Coleoptera > Curculionidae > Dendroctonus > Dendroctonus ponderosae. Next base: position 4,121,478 of record NW_026018508.1, read on the forward strand.
TAACAAGCAAAAAAATTGCCAGTCAAATTTTTAACGGTGCAAATCTGCTCAATTTATAATTATAATGTGGAAATACAAATCGACAAACCAATAATAGTTACCTGCTAGGTGATTCGGCTCTAAACCGAAAAACAGTATTTTTTTGTGAGTTTTATAAACAGTTTTTATTAGAACATTTAAACTGTTCCATCAGTATAAAATATATAACTTAGATAAAATATTAATTAATGTTACTAATTCAGAGAATGTATATAATGACATTATAATGATTAGAAAAATTCGACTATAAGAACACAAATTGTTTCCTCAAGTTTTGAATAATCGGTAATATCTGTTTATTCCGTACAGGGTTATGAGTAAACTTTGCTAAACAGTGCATTCTAAAATTCCTTATGGCCCAATTACAAGGGTATTTTTAAACATAACTGATGTTAACTAAAATCTGCAAAACAGCAAAAATACGGATAAAACAAAAGTTCAGAACCTTTCGTATTTCTTAAATATCGCTTTATTTCTAGTAAAATGTTTTTTAATGTGTGCTTTTTGATTGAAGACTCAATGCAGTTTTTACTACATCAAATAATTGATGCAAAAATAAATTTGTATCTTTTGTCCAGTAAACCCGCGTTTGCCCTTTGATGCAAAATTTATAAATCAACCTAATTATTCAATACATATACTTTTTTTAGTGTCATTACTTACAGTACAGTCACTTTGACCAGAAATATTATTCCATCCAAAATAAAGTAAATTGCTATTTACTTGAAAGGCTTGGCGGTTCGATCTCATTAGTTGTTCAAGTTCATATTGCTAATTCATGTCACTTCTTTGCTTGGACTGTATTTATTTGATAACATTGCTTAAAACTTTTTTATAAGAACTCCAATATGAATATTTCAAGAAAATGATATCCTCATTTGCTCTAAGAGAGTAAACCTTTGTTAATAACATAAATTGTTCATTAACTTGGCATTTTTCAGTTGCAACTTAATGCATTATTTCAACTTGTGTAACATTCCAGTTTGTGAATTTGTCGATAGACTAACATCTCTATATTGCAATCCGATCTTAGCAGCTAAATGAATGAAAATTGAAGAAAATTATCTTGAAAACATCCCCGTTTCGCATGCTTTGTTTGGTTGAGTTTGTGCCTTGAGCTTCATGAGGCCGTTATTTGCTTTATTAATGCAATGTAATTTTGTCCGATATTCGTGTTAGTTTATCCGATAACCGTGACTTTTAACGGATTTATTAAATTGAAAAGGCAAAATATTTTTAACTCCACACTTGATCCAAATTGTTTAAAACCGAAGTAAAATTAAAAAAAAATACTCAACTTTGAATAATTCTCTTCCAGTTTTTAGATTTTCCGACTCAATCAAGCCATAAACGGCTCAATAAATAAAATAAATTTGAAATATTTCATCGTTTGCTCCCTTCGTATAAGTTGGTCAGGGTCTACAATGTTTCGTTTAGAACACCAGCTGGAAAACATATCGTGTTTACAAAAGAACAAGGGCAGAGAAAGGTCGCTTATGCCAATATTAACTAAATTTCGAAGGGCTGTTTTACTTTGTGAGACTTGGATTATTGTTCTTGGTAGTTGTTCATTGATTATTTGCATTCGAAATGACCTGGATAGTTTAAACTAGTTAAGAGCGTCCGGACAGAAGACACACATAAATATCTCTTGAGAGTAGAGTAAAAACAATGCATTCTCAAAATTGAAAGCAAATAATAGCCATGTAACTTGGGCAGTAAAGCTAAATACATTGTTTTCTTTAATTCCACTAGTTTATGATAAACTAGTTTATGATACGTTATGAAAAATCCCAAAAAGTAGAATCTTAAAAATTGATTGGGCCTGACAAGTGATTATAGAGCCATTTCGTCCTCCCTAATTTAAAGGAATTAACTTGCGATATGCTATGATGATATTTTCTACGAAATTCACCCAAAAGTTGGCGCACATTTTTTGTTAACTGCGTAGTTCTAATTCGTTCTAATTGAACGAAATCCAAATAACACATTTTACGCAGTAAGTTTTAAATGTCAGAGTTTAATTGACGATTTCGGTCCTAGATGACTGTGTAAATCTGATAAATATTCTTCCCATTAACTTTCATTACTTTAAATATTTTCTATGATGGAACCCGCACCATATCCGTTTAAGCAACAATTGTAATCATGTCTACTGGCTACGGCAAACCTTTCGAATATAAATATCATTTGATAGATCTTTTAAAAATAGGCGTTCAAAGAAAATTTAATTTGAAAAGTTTTTAGTCTAATTAGTTTAGTATTGCTCTAATCTAAATTAGACATTTCTGTATAGGGATTGTGCGTGTATGACATCACTTCAATAAAATTGAAATAAATGCTCAGTCTAGAGCGTTTCTGCAATTTCATTTAGATATATTTGTTCAAGAATGTGTATTTAATATTTCTTATCAATCTCTCGGGATAGCATTTCTTGAATGCTGAAGGAATCCAGAATTACTTGTACGGCTTGCAAGGGCAAAAACGCAAAAATAAAATAAATTGCTTTTCTCATTAACGTTGGGCATTTTCAATAAATTGATTATTGGCTTGCGTCCATAATTGCACATAAAATACTACTATTTAATAATTGCATTTTTAGTAAAAATTGATATAAAGAAATATTACAAATAAATAACTCTTTTATAAAGTTTTAGTGCCAATAAATACCAAGTCCCACATTTGTCAGTGTTACAGAATCGTTACCTCGTTTAATAAATCATTCAGTCAATCATTTTGGAATGAAAAAAAAATCATCTGAATAGTTGACCTCAAGTTCTGAAGTAAATCATGTTTTTCAAAGTGAACATTTCAATTCCATTTCAAATTCAAAATATCAATTTTTTGGTATAATTCTTCTTATTTATCTTACTTCCTACTTTTGGTCTTTTTTCATGTTTTATTTAAACAACCTGAATGGTTTAAATGTCTTTACTACTAGGATTTTAGTTCTTTCAAAATATAAAAATTATTTATCCTATGTATAACATAAATAACTTCTTGAGGAAATCGTATGCATTCATACATATCAAGTTGCAAGGGTTAATTTTCGAATTGAAAACGTTTTCCGATACAATTCAAAATGTTTTATGAATATATAAGATTTTTTAAATAACGTTGTGACCTAGAACACCAGACTGAGTTTCAATGCATATTTTGGACAATTTTTATTCAGGAAATCATTATTTTTGTACAAAATATGTACATGGTTATACGTAGAATAATCATTACCACAATTACCAATATGACCTATATTAACATGATTATCAAGACATTATCAACAAATTTAAAAAATTACAATTTTCATTTGAAATGACATTATAAATCTATTTTATTACAGAAAATTGACCTAAATCACATTTAACTGTTGATTAAACAGTATTTTCAATCATCTCTCTTCATAATTTAGTGTTTTAACTGTAGATACATCTTTTTTGAAAAAATCGAAAATACCTTTAAATATCCTGAAGTGGAAAACATCTTACTTCCTCTACAAAATATACATATCTACTATCACAGTAGTTAGAAATACCAGGAACTTTCCAAAATATATCCAATATATATCGAAACTAAGACCTGAATCAACCTGAAAAATCCACAAAGTCCAGAAATTGATTTTGCAAAGAAATATATTTCTAAATGAAGAAACTACATACAGCATAAAACTAAAAAATATAGAAACAAGAAAAAATATGTACTGAAGAAAAGTAGTTTGCCTACAAATGTTATAGGAAATTATCAAAATGCTCTTGCCTGTAGTTATTGAGACAGACTTAATCTTGAGAAAAAATGCTTCAATGGCTATAAAAAGTATATTCAGTTATTCAAGTAAAGACATAGTCAGTTATTTCTTCTAATTCAAATAACTTTGCAATCTACAAATTCTCTAGTTGTTCATTAATTCCGATTCTCTCTCTGTTTTTTAATTTTAATTATCATTATTTTTAATTTTCAAAAAAAATGCAAGAGGGACGAAATAAATCAATATAATTCAAATGCAAATTTTATTGATTCAATTTGAATTTGAATAATGAATTTTTAAAATGCCCAAGTTTATTAAACAAGTATTTGCAGACATAACATTACTTTACATACATTGTTGAACATATTTTTTTTGGAAAAAATCGATTTTATAAAGTTTAAATACGCAGTAAAAAAATAGTTCAATCGGGTTGCTTGTATTAAAATCCCAACCAAATTGACCACTAATTTATTATACGCTTAATAAACTGATCGAACTATTCTTGAATCAGACAAAAAACAAAACAGACAGAAAGCAGACACAATCCGAATTTAAGATATCAACTCCTTTTGTTTGGTGTACTGTATACATACATACATGCATTATGATTCTCCAAATTACTCGTAATATATGGATGAATCAGATCAAGAATATTTGCTTTTCTTTAAGCTCCGCACATCTAGATGTTTACATTTAAGTAATGTTTATTCGGCAACTTTGGCGAGCAACTTTCCGAATATTTGATATTTCTGCCCGAAATTGAGACCAACATGACATTCGCAAAAACAGTAATGGATAATTATGATTGATATTATGATATGTGTTATGAGAAGCAACCAATTGCATTGGCCTAGCGTTTCATTGTATATCATTATTTATTAATTAAAATTTAATCTTGGATATTAATAGGAGAAATAAATTTAGTGAGTGAATAATTTTTGATAAAGTCATCTGAAAATATCAGAAAACTAGTCCCAGACAACACCGAACTTGTTGAAGACGGAAGTCCTTCCAGTTACAAGGAAAGCACTCCAAGAACCTTATGAACTACTATTTGAAAAACATTTTAAAAAAATGAGGCAATCACAATATGGTAGGAAAACCAACATGTTATTGCCGATGTAGCTAATGAAAAGCAAAAATTAGTACACAAAATGTCAAAAAGTCAGAAGAATAGTACTTAGGAATCCAAATTGTTACTCTATTGCGTGGAGATATGACGAAAAATTATTTGAGGAAAAACTCCAAGTAGCAGGATACAATCGTATTTTCTGAATCTGCCCTAAGCAACAATAACACATTTTTTTAAGTTGTAAGAACATAATTCTACTTTTATTTATAAACCACCACAACATCGTTGCAGCATACGAAAGTCGGTACTAAAATGTTCCAATTAAGCGTACTAACTGGATCCATAACTTTATGATATTTTATTTGGGATTAGTCTGATCTCAATTTAGCGGCAAACAACGTTTTATTTCAGAATATAAATGTCATTTTGTCATTTCAGAATATAAAAATCAGAAGTTCAATTACCTTTTCAAACAGTAGGTGGATCTTGCTGCTACATAAAAAAATAATTAACTTATCAAGAACAGCAGAGTTCCAGCAAATAAACATACTTTTTGAATTTACGTTACGATGCAATTAAGAAGAGCCCAAGATGACTGTTCCATTAATTTAAAAAAGCATTAAATATGTCTTTGAAGTTAAAATTACATTAGGATCTTGCAAACGATGATAAACAGTAACTTTTTGCGTAATCTATAAAGAAATATGTAATGCTTAATAATATCCAGAACAAATTGAATATTGAATGGTAAAAGTAGCTAGGCAAAATTAAAATGTAATAATTAAATTTAACTTTCTTCGAAATAACTTAAACCATATTTGAAGCTTTAAAATTTGCTGGGATATGACATGGTGGTCCCTACTTAATCTGCGAGACTTTAAAGGCATTCCTACACTCAAAACATTACAAAAATGCCTACAAACTATGAACCAGAATTTATGGCATGCTATGTGGTTTTTAATATACTTTTAAAAACATTTTAAATATATGTATAAAAATCACTACAAAAGTGTCGGATAAATTTTGTTGTTCATCGGAAGTTACAAAATTATTAATAATTCGCAACTGAACTTATTGTTATTCCTTGAAAGTTAAAGTTGAAAGTACATCGTTTATTCGAACTTTCATTACCAACTTACAGAGCCACTTTCTTAATCAAACAGTTTCAAAACTGTCAACGACTTTCAATTGAATACTGAAAGATTACTATTCTATCTGAATGGAAGTGAACTTCTGAATAAAACATTACCTCAGTTATTTATAGGAAATGCCAACTCCTAACAAACAAATGCGATGAGGAGTTATTTAAACGATAATGGAACAAGTTGTGCACACATCTTTTTATTTTTTTTATTTTTCCAATGCTGAAATAATTCTGAAGATATTTTATAAAAATAACAACAAAAAATGGAACAGTTCGAACTGTTCATATTTTAAAATTTGAATTGTAATTATTTAAACCAATTTTATAATCACCAAAAGAGAATTAATTTATTATTTGTTTCGAACTTAATTGAGCAGCCTCTATAACTTACATAAATAAAAGCAAAAAAACACTCCTGTACAGAGTGTTTCCTCATAAGTTGACACACCCCCAAGATCGTTTATTTCAAAAAGATTTTGAAAGTGACCAACTTTACTCAGTTTTTTAAAATCTGAATTGAAAATAAAAACATGAAACACGAAAATATCAAAATTTGACAAAAAGTCTCTTTTCTTAAATGAAAAACCCGATATATTTTTAGACAGGTCGACGAGGATTTTTTTTCCTGATTTCAGAAATATATGTTTTCTAGATTTGTATTAGCCGTTTTTTCAGTATTATGTTACAAGATTTTTAAATAGCAACAAATTAAAGTAGCGTGAAATGAAACTCAAAACTATAGAAAGAAAACATAAAGGAATTCATTGCTATTAGCTCATAGTACATACACAATTAGTAGTCTCATACACAATATTCTTTAAATAACCCCAGAGAAAAGAATCAAGAGGCGTTAGGTCGGGGGTATTTGGAGGCCATTGGATAGGACCCGCTCGTCCAATCCAGATATCAACATTTTTTTTAACTGCTACCGGGCGAACGTTATGGGGTTATTATAATCTACTTTGATTTGCTGCTTTTTATAATTTTTAAAGCGTAATATAGGAAAATCGGCTAATACAAATCTAGACAATATACAGGGTGTCCCGTAAGCACATGATCAAAAGGATACTGAGATATTCTTTGCATCAAAAGAAGACGATCTGACCTAACTTTTATTAACAAAAAATGTCTGGCGCATCTGCTATTGATGGTCAAAGACCTTCAAAAAAATTTTCTTTTTTTAGGTATCGGGAGAATGGTACGATGTATCTTGGTGAAACTTGCTGTGAATTTGTTGTTACGCTGGAGAGCTCATAGCTGGAAGAGGAGCTAGAAGACTCATATTTTGATGAAACAATCGAGTTCAGCTGTTTTGGGCAAGTGGTGAATTCTTGAGTGTCGTGGTACAGAAACTACCAGAACTTTTTATTTGGTGGATGAAATCAACTCATTTTTTTTTGGTCCATGCACTAATCATTTATTCACAATTTTGTGTGCTTTGTAAAATCTTGCAACATTCATAGTTTTTGCGAAAAAAATATTTCTGTTTTCTTGTCACTTAACAATGTTAGACATTAACTGCAAATATCGTGATACGAGGCATAAATTGATTGTCAATCAATCTCACAAAATCGTTTCGAATGACCTTTCCTAATGAAGAAGTGGCCAACATGGTCAAAGTATTAAGGTTTTGCGAAGACAACTTGCGTGAAAGCGTACGCGTGTACGCGCCGCATATTTGCACTTAATGTCTAACATCGTTAAGTGACAAGAAGACAGACATATTTTTTTGCGCAAAACTATAAATCCTACAAGATTTTACAAAGAGCACAAAATTTTGTGAATAAATGATTAGTGCATCAAACAAAAAATAAATAAATTGATTCCATCCACCAAATAAAAAGTTCTGGTAGTCTTTGTACCACCATACTCAGAAATTCACCCCTTGTCCAAAACGACTGAAGTCGATTTTTTCTTTAAAATTAGTCTTACATAAGAACAAATTCACAGCGACTTTCACCAAAATACATCATACCATTCTCCCAATATTTCAAAAAAGATAAACTTTTTGAAGAACTTTCACCATCAATAGCAGAGGAGCCAGATATTTTTTGTTAATAAAAGTTAGGTCAGATCGTCTTGTTTTAATTCAAATAATATCGCAGTACCCTTTTGATCATGTGCTTACGGGACACCTTGTATATATCTCTGAAATCAATAAAAAAATCCAATCGACCTGTGTAAAAATATATAGGGTGTTTCATTTAAAAAACAGACTTTATGTAAAATTTTGACTTTTCCGTGTTTTATATTTTTATTTTAAATTCAGATTTTAAAAAAATTGGGTAAAATTAAACAACTTTTGTGTTGGCGACTTTCACAATTTTTTTGAAATAAACGATCTAGGGGGTGTGTCTACTTATTAGGACACACACTGTACATATTAAGATAAGGTCACTTTCATACAGAATAAACATTTTTTAAGGCTCTCACTTTTAAATATGTATGTATATTCTGTACGTTATAACTTTGGTCGCACGTCGGTCCAGCATTGTTGCCATAATCGCCATAAATTATGTAAACCTAAATAAATAAATAATAATAATAAACCTAAATACTAGAATCATTCTTAAATTATCTCAATGCTGTCTCGCTTTTGCTGATTATTCTTGATGGAATAATGGTTTATTTGAAAAGCACAAATATATCGTCAACGCAAATGTCATGGACTAGTACATGACAAATTCAACAAGCAAACGGCACGTGTTATAAAAAAAAATCCGATAAATCTACGATCGGCAGCATTGTAATTTTCCCCAACTTAATAATTTAAAAAATGAACATAAATAATCAGCAGCGCTTTAAATTAGGTATTTTATGATTGCTTGAAGTCCAAAACACAACAAAAAAGATTCGACTTATCACACAAACTTCATGCATGATTGTTTTTATGTTGGTAGTCAAATTTCCTCACTGATGATGTGCGACCAAAGTTATAGCGTACAGACTAGGTATACGTGACTATTCCGAATGTGCAAGTACTAATCTGCTCAATTCTCGAACAGAACGAGTACTATAAAACTACCAAAATTATACTCAAATAGATACATTTATCTATCCAAGACAGCCTAGAGCACGTTTTAGAGAAAATCAATAGAATAGTTTTGGACACTATTTTGGGTAATATACCACACTATTTTGGGCAAAGGAAATCTGCAGTTGCTTTGTAATACCCTGTTAATATGTTAACGTGGAGACGCAACATTAAACGATCAATTAGGCAAGGGGATATTCTTTTTTAAATAACAAAGTTTGTTCAACTCGGGAGAGCAATGAATGGATTTTATATACATTTTCGCTAATCTTCTAACACTCCCAAGTGTCAATATACCCAAAAATATATGTTTACAAAAATTCGGTTCATTATTTGGGGGAACTTTTCCCAATATTTTTACAGCCCATAGTGTTTGCTTTGTTAATACGGCAGGGGGACTTGACTGATTATAATGTGGATAAAACTCGCTTAAAAACGTTATGCGCGGTTCTTGAACATGTGGTAAAACTTTTTATGGAATAGTTTAGCAATTTGGGAAAACAAAATGTTTCACTTTCTATATCGATATTTTCGCTTTCCGTCGATAATTTTTGCTTGATATCATGTCCCGAATATACTAAAAAAGCATAGTTTTTTTAAGAAATTTATATGCAGGGGGATTCTGGACACAACAATGGACACAGAGCAGGGGCGTGTAGAAGACCTCAAAACAAGTCGAATTGCTATTTAAGCCTTTTTCACAGACTCATGGCTAACGAGATACAGGGTGTTAAAGTTAAAAAAATATGTATTGTTTTTTTTCTTTAACTCCTACAGTTTATCAGATATTTTGCTTAAATTTTTAACGTAGGCTACTGTTTAGACTTTCTACTCCCAGGTAAGCTAACTGATCACGAAAATCTACAGGGTGTTTTTTCTATTGTCATACTCCCCTTTTACCCCTATATTTTTTGTGGTGCGCCACTGACTACGACCGAACATATTTTTGAATTTGGTGTCCAATTTAAGAGTTTTTTTTATATCTTTCAGTTTTTTGCATCTGCCTTCGTTTTCGCGTTCCGTTCCGACGTAAGTCCATGTAGGTAGAGTTTCTGGGTGATTTTCTATAAATGTTCTTATAATTTTTTTGTGTCCTTCTGTTCACATTTTTTTGTGAAAGCTAGAAGTGCAAGTTGAGCTTAGAATAGGGCTGGCTGACTAGTTAACTTTAAACTTTAATAAATTAAAGGTGTTTTTCACAATGGTTGACCGGTATTAAGAAATATTATATGGCATTCACGGTTTCGAACAAATGCTGGGAATGTTAATCAACAGCAACACATTCGACAGCATAGTTAGACAATAGACAACGGATTGTTAAAGAGGCCATATAAGAAATTTCAAGTCCAAATTATGAACAAAATAAAAATACGTAACGTATACACAACATCAAAATCAAAGACACTGCAAGCAACCTGTGAATAAATTTAGGCTGTAATGTTTGAATTATTAATATGCATTACAAACTAATTAAATATTAAATGTCGTATGTTTGCATGTTAGTAATATTGTAATGTTAGCAATTGTTTTCATTGTTTTGTCATATGTTTATATTCATATTATATGTTTTTATTTTGTCAGTCGTTGCTAGTTTGTCCGGTTGTGCGTCTTTAGTAAAAAAATTGTTTTTAACAAAATTGTGACTTCATTTAAAAATTACATTTTATTAGCATTTTTATTGCGAAATATTCCCATCATTCTATAATTTACTGTTTCAACATCAACTTTGTATAAATTACCGTTTGCGATATACCCAAGTTTTCGGTATTCTACATTCAAAATTACTAATTTTAGGCGGAAATATTTGAACAGAAAAATGTATCTAATACCTGAAGATTCAAAAATGTATTGCGACGCAATGCGTGTAAATATTGGCAGTTCAAAACTGGAAATTGTTTTTGGAACAATATAAGTCAATAAAATATATTATAAATAAACTAATTTGATTTTCGCGGCAGCTATTTCGGCCTAGATAAAAAAATATACTTGCCCTACTAAACTTTAGTGCGATTCCAATATTTACGATATTTTTTCCTAAGCGTTAGAAAACGTTTAATGGATTTCACTTTGGCTCTTTAGATCCATAAATTATAGACATTTAAATGTGCCATTGCTCTAAATTCCAAATTTCGAAATTGGTTTATTTTTTTTTGCTATAGTGAATACTGACTATGTTGTTCTAAACAGGCCATGTTTAGTGTACATTTTTTAAAATTCCATCTGGCAACAAAAGTTTCTGGTCTAGCACATAATTACGGAAAATTTACGGCCATTCCCAAGTGGAGAATTAGCAATCGCTATTCAAGCTTAATGTATGGAAAAATGTTCGCCATCCTGGCGGCTCTAATGACTGTGATTTATTATGGATATATTCCATTATAGGAATATTTCCAGTTTACGGGGGCATAAGAGTATCGTGAAAAGTCGACAATGTTTTTATCTGATCCATCAATCACTCGATCAAGTTTTATTAGTTTAGTAATAGTCGGACTTAATTATACTGGTAATTGTATACATATTTATGTATAAGTAGACATATAATTTACAAGTGTCGTGAAGTAAAAAATTCCATTCAAATGCAAATCAATAATCCTAACTGGGATGGAAAAGGATTTTTTTATTTTTAGATTAAAAAACCAAGTATTCTAATCAAATTGCTCATTTTTGTCCAAACCTCATTTTTGTTCAACTAGGAACATACCAACGTTTGCAAAATTTTACAATTTTTATTTGCCGCCCTGTAGAAAATTTATCTGAGGTGCTTAATTTTTACCAAAATATTGACGAACAAAAAACAAATTTATATGATATATTCCTGCGGTCTAGTACTGCTTGTACTATGCATGTAAAATGTTGCTCCGTAAATATTTTTAATGTCAGAGAAATTGGTTCTCTGAATAACATCACATTCATTCATCATGTTGGAATTTTCACGATAAGAATTGCAAGCAACCGTTATGAAAGGGGCTGGTACAAACATTAACCTTTTAGATTTTTTAAAACATAGTGGCACAATGATGGAGAAAAGTATGAATACAACACATTATTTGCTAGCGTTTAAATGAAATATTTCATCATCAACATAATAACATCTCTGTTTGAAAGAACCCGTTGCACAATTATGAAAATAAAATTGACTTTTACAATACGGTAAAACTGTATTGAAATAAATTGATCAGAAATCAAATTTTCGACAAAAAAGTTCGTGTACCTGCATAACTTTTTACTCTCGGCTACTGGAAAATCAAATGAAAAAATTTGATAACTAGAGATCAAAGTTTATTTATACTCTGTACAATTATGAGATGGCGGAGGATGGGTTCAAAAAATCTGCAAATTGCGGTTCGATTGAAGAAAGTAATCATTAAATTATGTGAAAACAAGTTCTATAGACAGGCAAATCTGTTAAAGAAATAAAAAAAAATGTTCAAGTGCCCAATTGTGCAAGCCAATTTATTCTAATACTGTTCTGTTGTAATTTTCTTGGTGTTAGAAAAATTATTTTAAATCTAAGATAAACAGATACAGATTTCCGGTTACATTAATATCTGGCACCTTCTGCTAACTAGCAACAAAGATCTGCTAATTTCATTCGAGAAAATTGAAGAGAAAACGTCGAAACTAAGAGACGATTACATGTAATTATACATGACTGAATGCACATATTTACCATAACATATAAAGTAAATAATGTCGAAATGCGAACAAAATTAAAGTGCCCACAGTTTTGGTTAATAGAATCAATGTATGTGCGAAATTCGCAAATTGAAACATTTTCATTTTTAATAAATCAAACAAACATAAAATGCTGCCATCCATCATTAGCCATTTAGCCAAATTATAATTTGTGTTACTTCAAACATGATAGAACTCAACAAGTTAGAGTGAAAATATTCCAACTACTTGTCAGGTTCACATTAGATTTTCTTGCAAATCGCGCAAAACACAACTAGTTCTATAGTTTATCGAACAACTCTTACTTGTTGGTTAAGCAAAAGCGTTAATAAACATATATTTATTAACGCTTATATATATTTATTTATACAATCTGATGCTGAATAAGCATTCTTGTCAGTTCATCACTTAACTCGTCCAGAGACAGTACTTGTCTCTGGGCGAGTTAAGTAGTACTTGTCTCTGACTCGCCATTATTTATGACAGAAGTGTCTTTTTTTCAGTAAACACCAAGGGTAAACGATTTCGACAAATGTAAATCTCTTAAGCAAAACGAAGGCCTTGAAAATTCTTGTTTACATAATAATGATGTAACTATTAGAAATTGCAAAACTCAAAATTGCGTTGTGCCCAATTACTCAAAATTATATAAAATTCTAAAAGTCTAAACCAGAACAGCAAAGCTAACAACTTGATTATGCCTCAATTAACTACAGAAACCTGATTTTCTAGATAGCCAACTTTTAATTCAGAAATACAGAATTGTATTATTCTTTCTCGGCATTTTACTTATATAAAGGTGTAACAAATAGAAACCTCGACAGCGCAAGGTTGTTGAAAACGACCTGTTTGGAACAAGCCAAACACAAACAAACTTTTTGCGAACGACTCGACATTTCAACGTATCGTAGAAGTCCTTTGAAAAAACGTTTTATTCTGTTAATGAGAAAATGGTCTTGAATTATTTTTGGAGTGTGGAAAAGCTGCCTTGATATAACAATTAACGTTTAAATTGATAATATTTTTTTGGAAAAAACTTTGTTTCAGTTTCTAAGAACATTAATACGCGAGCAATTCTCTAATTAAATTTAAATTTAATTCAAATTCAGTTCATAAACAAACACATGTTCTAAAATGCTTATGTTTCGATCAAGTGTAATTTTTTTTGTATTCTCTGTTGGTTTCACTACTTAAGATGAGCCTCAATCGACGCATAACTTTTGTTTTGCGACGGTTTTGTTTTGGTAAGTGATTTGCGAATACTTGAGTGGAATGCAAATGGACTTCTGTAATACCAGCAAGAGTTGCAAGTTACATTAGAAACCCAGCATATTGATGTATGTAGATATTAAATCTATCATGCACTGCACCCGCAAAACACTGTAAGAGGCGGAGCAGTCGTAATAATAAAACAAAATATAATTCACTATGAAAGATAGAGGTGTGAAACGGAGAATACAGGCTGCGAGTGTGAGCATCAAAACAAGAAAATATGAAATTACAGTAGTAGCAATGTATTCACCTCCATGGCATAATAGGGTAAATTAGCCAGTAGTCGGACAGTTATCATAAGTCCGAATTTAATTATTTCATTACATTTCTGGTATTGAGGTAACCAATCTAAAACCTTTTCCAGGGAATTGTTTTATGATTTTGCTTCAATTTAAATACGGACTTTCAAATCGGACACTTTTCGATTGGTTATGTCTGCACAGTCCTGTATTCCGAATTTCATAATGACTAATAAAATTTTAATACAAATTTACACTTGATGCACAAATATAATAAATATTTATTGAGTAATTTTAAAACAATATTTTTTTAGTAAATCGGTTTTAAAACAGGAACTAAACTGTCACTATTATCTGTAAGTATTAACATTATTTTATTGTCCATAACAGAAAATGGGCTGTAATCTAGTAATTTAGGTTACATTTATGATGCTTGTTAATCTAACATTAGGTTATACTTTTTTTCTGTTAATAGTTTGATTTGAATATCCGATAAATTCTTAAATCCCCAAGATTGTAATAAATAAATAGTTTAGAATATTTTTTAATTACATTTTTTGTTAAATAATCAATCAGTTTTTCTGAAGCACTGAAGTTCATTTTGTTCTATTAAATTGTTATTTTATATAAAATTGTGTATAGTTTTTTTAAAGTGAAATATTTTTACGCATTTCTATAACACGGAGGATTAAGCAGTCATAAAACATTCAAGATAATCAATATCTTTAAAGATATTTTCCAAATTGTTTAAATTTATAGTGAATAAAATGTCAATTTTATCTTTTGTAATATTTTAAATGCGCATTAATTTTTACGTCAAACCGCACCTAAAGCGCTTGACACAAGTGAACATTTTTCCCTTACATTAAAAACTATAGATTGTTTTCAATAATTATTTTCTAATACTTTATTACTAAAGAAAAAAAGATTCATTTGCGATTAAATTTGACGAGCCTTAGGTAACGACAAAAGGAGCAAAGAAAGGAAGCGAAAGGAATGAGCACAGAGTTCAACTGCGATTAAAACAATCAAAATGCACTACACATTGATATATTTCGCATTGTGCAAATTGTATATGAATACCTTATTACAGGAATGTGTGTGATTAGTAAATGTGGTATTACAAGCAGCTGTTCTTGTAGCAATTGACATAATAAGTTATATAATCATAAGACAAGCGACTGTCCGTAATCATACAGAACGTACTTAAAATGTATCATCTGCACTTCTCACAAAAATGACTGCTTGCAAGCAAAGTAAATCAATTGTTTCCATACCATTCATTATCACTTAAGCTAATGATTTAATATAAGCAAACAAATTATTTGAGTAACCTTCAATTATTCAAAGGCAACTTAACAAATTAGGAATTATTCGATCGGTTCGATTCATTCGGATCGAATTACTCATGTTGACCTATGCAGGATTTTAAGGAAGCCCTGTATGTTTATAATGAACGTGACATTATACAGACAGTTTTGGAATTTTTCGCTTAATTAAAAGCTATTAATCGTAACCAAATATGGCATATTAGTGGAATATATGAAATACCAATTCCATTAGCTTTCTAATCGTGGTAACTCCAATATTACTTAAAGTTGCAAATAATCAAACTCACTTGTCTCAGTAATGTTTTAGATACCACATATATCCGTAAAGATACCATACAAAAATTGAAACATTAATTTGAGCCAATTTAAATACTGAAAAATTTTTAGTGGAATATTTCCAGTGCTTTTCCTACATATATTTCCACTAAGTTAATCTCCACTACACATAATAGTCGTACAAAAAAACACGCATCTAGCTTATGATTTAAATTAAGCCCAATAAAACATTTTATGCTGTAGGGAAATAACGCTGCTATAGACTGACGTAACTATAGAGGAAAGACCTTTTAAAAACAAATTGTCAACAACTTTCTAGTAAAATAATAATTTTAGGTGAAATAAATAAAAAGATCAATAATCGAGCTGAAAAATATTGACAAGATTTTACATACGTTATTATTAGAAATGACGTTAAAAAGTTAAATCATTGTAGTAGCAATTAGACAAGAATATTGAAAATAATAGGGTTTTCAAATGATGGCACAAATTTTTAAACACCAGTGATAAAACATTTTCTACTTGACTCATATGTTTTCAAAGCCTTGCTTTAGTTACGTCAGCACCTGAAGTAAAAAAATCCGTTTTCAATAATAGCACATCCACACCTCAAAGCCTATTATCTCAAGCAGTATTGTTGTAATAGAAATTCCACATCGACGTACATTCACTGACGATAAAATTTGATTTCGGTTTCTACGCAATCTTTAAAGAGTTCGTCGAACTCAGAAAGATCTTCACCTACGGTGGTGATCACTTTATCTACCTCGTATTCACAGTCAGATTCCATGTTGTGAAGAACACTTTCCACTTCCTTGTCCTTAGCTTTAGTGTAAAGCAAGTAAAGAGTATGGGGGTTCTATTCAACACGGACATATAAAAATAGGGTAAATTAAAAAACTTTCTTACGAGTTAAAATTGAATCGTTTTATAGTTATTGATTATCGAGCATTGATCTAGAAAATACAAAGGTATATCAAATATAGACGGGCATGATTTATTTTTTTATTTCAGACGGATCGAAGACCTGGGCTCAAGATTAAAGAGACCATGAGCGAAAAGGCAATGTATGTCTTCCTGAAGCAACGCATAATTATTAAGTTTCTTGCCAAGGATGGTGTGAATTCATCAGACATATTGTGGAAATTCGAGTATAACAATTGTTAAGAACCTGAGTCTTTGGCACGAAGAATTTTCCAGAAAGCGTGAAAAAGTCCGGAATCTCATAGAGGACGATAGACGCATTAACTTCTTGAATATCGCCAATAAACCCAAAATGAGCTACGAGGGGCCCAACAAATCGTCACAAAAGACAGGATTGCACAAAGTGTTTCGTTCCGTGTTCCCGCCAGATATGTTCCGGATTTGTTGTCAGACGAGAACAAGCAACTTCGATTTGAGGTTTGCCAGCTCCTCTTAGATATCGCAAAAAGGCTCTAACTCGGGTGTCTGTAGGGAAGGTGATCGATGTGATGATGAACTATTTTTTTTACCGACAAGGTGCTTTTGCGTCAATTTTCTCCTCGACATCGACGCACAATTAATGTTTTTCTAGGGTGGGAGATTATGTCGAACATGTTTTTGTAAAATAAAGTAAGAATTTATAAAATAAAGTCCCGCTTATATTTGTTACACCCCCGTACATAAAATCAAAAATACTTACATTTTTGTCCGGGCAAATGGTATGCTTGGAAATTACAGCATTCTTTGTGAAAATAAATGGTTTAAAAACAGATCTTGAGGGGTCAGGAGTAGCAGTAAACCAGTGAATACTTGGAACGGCTGCTGACAATGTTGATACCTGCAAAAATAAGACACATTTTTTATCATTTATCAATAGTTCGTTAATTGAATATTAATAAACTTTGACCCATTTAGATTAAGTTGAGTATACTATTCAACAACTAAATTTAAAATAACAAAACGTTACGTTAATTTCGGTTAAATATGTAGAATGTATGTGTTTATATTTCAGGAAAAATTCCTATTATTTATTTGTGTACCTGACTTCCAGCGGTGGGAAAGGCGTCTTCGCATCCACGACAAATTCCTGACTCTTTATTCCTAAGCACTTTAAACATATCAGATTCACTGAAGGTTTTACATGCACTGTATCGGTCTAATAAACGACGACCAGCATCAAACCGAGCATCTCCAGGCTTTTTTTCACCAGAAAATACTTGAGAAAAGTTAAACTCCTCCTGCAAACATTCAAACAGAATAATATTTTGTTAAGCTGATATGCTATATTGGATATGATTTTTACATCATGCATTTATTCTCCTAAAATGTAATTTTGTTTACTCGATTGTCATATTGTATCAAATATCTTGTTAAATCTCATTACCTTGCCATCCCACAGCCCTTTAGATATTACATATTCTTCTAAGCCATCTGATTTCCGATCAATCTTCGTGGTAATTGTAAGGATATTAGAAATATTTCTATAACCAGCTGAAAAAAAATTAAAAATTCATTTTAGTTTCCATTAGTTATTTTTAGTCAGTTTGAGAAGACTTGACATTTCTTCTTTATAAGAAAAATATACTGGATGACTTTTAGGACATAAAATCAACCGACCTCAGAGATCGGGTCAGATTCTGTTAAATACATAGATTTAAATTTCTATACAGTGCATTTTCAAATAAGAAGTTCTTGAATGTAAAACAGTCAAATACAACACTTGGTGAATTAAAATAAAATAAAAATTTAAAAAACTAGCGTGATTGATTAATGATTGATCAATGATTAAGTGAACTTTGCCATTTCAGGCAGCTAAAGCAATTAGCATAATTTCTCTTCATCTGGTGGCTTAAACTTACAAGTAACTTTTTCTGCTGCCCAGTGTTTTCCACATGTTTCCAATACCCAAGCACAAGAAGGGTCAGCAATTAAGTAAGAGTTATGGTAAACAAATCCCTGATCAGTGTTAGAACAAGGTCCCCCTTGCCCATATTTTTCTAACAGTTTAGTAATTACTTCTAAGGCATTGTCAGCGTTGGAGCTTCTCTCCAAGCCGAGCCTGAAATGTTAGTTAAATTGTGAGTATTATTAATGAACTAAATGGATTATCTTCACACTTTTAGCAGCATTCATTAATGTTAGATCTAGTTTTCCAAAGCTTTGAGTTCTAACCTTACTAGATCCATGCCTAGCAATCTTTTCACAATTGGATCACTATCGCCTTCATTATCATTGGTCCAAATGGCTTCATTACCAATAGCAACGCCACATTCATTAGCGCCCATTTCGGCTCCCCACATCCAGTTGGGCTTACTTAAAATTACTGCTTTCGTCTTCTCGACAGAATCCACTTTTATATAAGTACACTATAAAGAATTAGAGAATGTAGTACTTAATATATGCTATAGACTATGATGAGACATTGAATAATGTTGCTGCTAATTATCTAATTATTGCTTATTTAAACTATTTCTGAGCAAAAGCGGTAAATCAAGAACTATAAACGTTTTACAAAATCATAAACCATGCATGTTTTACTATTTTCTGGCGGATTTATCAAACAATCGGAAATTCGTATAATGTTTAGTACCAGTTTAGTACTAAAATTATAATTTCAATTTTTTTAAAGATTGTTAAAATCTGGTTTATAATGATTATACTGATTTCTGACGTTATTAAGATAAACAAAATATATAGTTTTTATATACTGTCAAGACGTAGTTAAATGGTTCAAGAGCGAGGATAGAAATTTTATTTTTAACTACCGTTGTTCTTTAGTTTATGTAAATTACAAATGAACTATATATATATGAATACTATCACATTATTACTGAAATTTAAAGAATGCCTTGACTATTTGCACTATTGGCGCAATAGTCCGCGGAAAGTTTTAAGGATCAAACAAGGGATGTCCTGGCCCTAAGGCTTTCCGGCCAGGGAGACGTCGATGACACGATTGTATCTCCGACGGGGTAGTATTCCTATTTCGATTCGAATTTTTTCATCCGCAATATATTGCAGGTAAGTTGAAAAAAAATTATGGCGCCGGAGAATAAAATTCATGAAGACTATTTTCTCTTCTGTTCATAAAGGCTAGATTGCTATATACTGATTTGTATTACAATAGATAATTTCTTGTGCAATAGACAAAATGGTGGCTGATATTAAATGTAAAAATTAATAGACATTCAAAAAATGTTTTTATAGAAATATTGAAGAATTTCCTAAGCAATTATCCATTACTTATAGACTAGTGATGTAGTGCCAATAATACATGGCGATTTACCATCCTCTTGCCTTTACCCACAATTCTACCCTATTATACACGGCGTTTGGTAAGTAGATGCATTCCTTGCAGATGATAATGCAAGTAATTTTGGATATATTACCTTATATAAACCATATTCCTAAAACTCTTAGTTTCCGGTTTACAGGGTCTGAAACTTTTAATTAAAAAAAATATATTTATTATAATTGCGGAAACCGCCTGGAATCAAATCGGGTTTCGATTAAATAGTGTTTAGTATAAAAAAAGCAAAAATAGTGCACTTACAAAATCAAATGTATTACTTACAAAAATTACAAAATTTTATTACTAGCCGCAGTTGACATCAGTGTTAGAGCTTCTTTATTTGTTTTTGCATATTAGATTACTTTACCTGTGAATTAAAATTTAACTAATTTTTAGTATTGAATGAGTACCAAGCTTGCCACGATAAGAAAAAAATGTGTTATTTATTTATTCTAAACAGTAACTACTTAAGATCTTGCTCAAAACAAAGTCCTCTTTTTTCTGTCCGGGTTACCCTGGCCGAAAATGTCTGTTTACGTGTAATAGCGGCATCTGCAATTCTTCTTCTTCTTCTAGCCGTTCTTTGTCCAGAATTGGACATAGGCCTCCCTTAGTTCTTTCCATTTTGCTATATTCTGGGCAATTCTCATCCATGGAAGTCCTGCCACCTTTTTTATGTCGTCGAACCATCGTGTGATAGGTCTTCCTCTCGCTCTTCCGCAGGTCCATGGCCTCCATCACAACATGCATCTGTAATGCACTGTATTAATTCCTCCCTTGTATATATTTCTCCGGCATAAACCAACTCTTTCACCCTGCTCCATACGCGAAAGTCTAACGGAGTTAGATCTGGGCTTGCAGGCCATGATATGGGGCCTCCTCTCCTCATCCACCAATTCGGAAAACGCTGATCAGGGTACTCCCTTACAGTTTGTCGATAATGTGCTGGACATCCATCATGCTCGAAGATCAGGTTCTGACGAATATCTAGCGGCACATTTTCCAATAATGTTGGCAGGTGGTTAATAAGGAAGACGATAGAAAAATGATGGAATATTCTGGAGGGTCCCCGGACTTCTTATCGACAAACAATTAGCAGTAAGTATTATTATACATATGTATTATGCCCTTTTATTTCATAACATATCAGATTGAAATTTGTGTAACGACTCCAGCCCTGAGGAAGGCCACAATAAATTGCCGAAAGCTTGGTAAACATCAGCACTGAACCGTCTTTGGTAATTACGGTTCGACGTTAAACGGGGCCCTATTTTCCTAGGCCCAGTAATGAGCATTATGGTAGTTGGTAATCCCCTATCGATTAAAATTTGATTCATCAGGACACAAAATTCTACTGAGAGAAGTCGTGTCCTCCATATCGGCGTTTAACATAAATCGGCAGAAGCTCATTCTACTTAAAGGATCTTCTTCAAGCAAGTCTTGAACCGGCCTATAATGATAGGGATGTAGTTTCTCTTTGTTCAATGTCCGGACTTTCCACTGTGATACCATAAGACGTATAGTCGCGACGCGTACGCTTGTCGTCGGATCTTCCGATGACGAATAAACCCCTAAGAATGGCTTCTTCGTATTAGTACCGTAACTTGCTGGAGATTCTACGTGAATTTGTCTGCCTTGTACTTTTGTACCCGACTCAATGACCCTTCGATAGGTTTGCAAAGACACAGACAYTTGGAAGACGACGCCTGTTTGGAAAATCGACGCTGATATTCGCGGGGCTCTTTAACACTATTTCCGACGCAAAGTCCATAAAWGTAAAGAATATCAGCGTATTCACCATTTGAAAACTCAGAAATTTTAACAAATAAAGTTTTCAACTAATGTGAACGCAAAACGCAAAAAGGTGACAACTAAAGTTACTCACACTTGAAATKATAAAAATGATWAATTTTGTCAATCAGTGACTAGTGCAGAGYCAACTTTTTAATAAAAATGCGATTACGATRTGCAATCAATCGATATTAATTTGTTTACTCGCAAACGGGAAGTCGTAGAAAAAAAGTCAAGAGATCTTTTCTCTTCCACATTGAGCGGGAATTTGAATAAAAATGTTTATTGTTTGAAAAATCAGTGGCGTAATATTTTTCTATTTAAAATTATTTACACACGTGCCTGTACCCACGCCACTGGAAAAGCTAGATACAAAATTTTTATCACAAAACATGTATTGTTGTTAATTGCCGAAGCCTGTAGAATTTCATTATAATATTCCAAGCGGTTTTCGAAATTTTAATAAATAACATTTTTTAATTAAAACTTTAACACCCTGTGTATCGGAAACTAAGGGTTTTCGGAACATGGTCTATTAACGAAATATATCCAAAATTATTCGCATTATCATCCCCTGGGAGGAATGCATCTTGTATATACCTTAGCTGTGTCATGTACATATTTAGCATATTGAAAATCAAGATCTTGAAAAAGTTTCACAACACTTACCTCTGTTTCTGGACCAGCTGCTTCGGTAGCAGGAAAATATACAACTTCCTGAACTTCGCCTTGGGGCCTATCTGAATTTTTCCCAAAGACCACCCCCCGTTTAGTCAGTGGGGGTAGCACAACAAAAGTATCGCAGGACTGCATCATCTTCATCTAAAACCAGAAAATTCCTATGCTTACTAGCCTTTAAAATCACTATTAGCTGGCAGAAACGTTAGTGAAAGGAATCAAAGAGCGAAAGTGGGATTTTAGAACTTACGTCTTTTGTGGTTTATCAAGTTGTCAGCCACAGAAAAGCGCTTTTACTTGTAACAAATGTGGGCAAATGAAAATGAGTCCTATTTCAAGTGTAATCGAATCTTTTTAGCTTAATTAGACACTCAAAAATAAGGAACTTTGAAAGCAAAACCTTTAACTTCTTCTGCTAGAATCGATTTTGGCAGGAAACAGCTGGTTGGTAGTTCAAAATGACGTTGATGGTTTTGATCATAAGGACCTATAAGGTGATTCGGTTTAAATTCACCAAAAAAGTTTTTTATAGTTAAAAAATGCATTTAAAAAGTAAAAAAAAGTAAAACTCTCTAATATCTGGAAAACATCGAATCGAGCAAGGTTAGGAAGCCCCGTTTGTAACGAGTTTCGAAGTAGCCTTGAAACTCGTTGGATGAGATTTAGCATTGTTGCCGTGTTGTGTAACTGATTTCCGTTCAATATCACAGATACACGGTGGTCCAAAGTAAACAAAGAAACGAAATATTCTGAAAAAGTGGTCACTCGATTTGAATAAGTCCCGTTATTATGCTTATCAACGGATCGGTTGAAAAATAGATTAAAAAATAGAAATAGTATACAGTTAAAAAAGTATTTAAAAGAACCACTAGAACGTCCTGATAGACCTAGAAACGCACGAAATTAAATAAACTGGCAAATAAGCAAAATCTACATTATACTTTGCTAACTGTTACTTTTCTTTGAAGTACTTTAATTATTCAGAAGAAACAATGTTAGCAGATTTTAACCGAAAAAAACATCTTACAGCAGTTAATTAAATTGTGATGAGAGGGCAATCATGTTAACGGTAAAAGTACATCCTTAAATATTTGCAACCAATGCAGTGCAAGAACAAGCTGCACAATAAGTAAAAGTAATTTAGATTAAAAACAATATTTTACTATACATGCAGTTCCCTAAGCATATGATCAAAAGGGTACATCATATGACCTAACTTTTCTTAAGAAAAATTGGTTCTCACAAAAGTAAGAAGCGAGTTTTTAGCAAAATATGGTCCTGAGGTAAGAGCAAATCCACAGCAAGTTTCATTAAATTGCATCTGAGCGCTTTTTAGATATATATTACAAAACACTTAATTTAAGTTTTATTAATAAAATTCTCAGTTGGCAAGAGAAATGTTTTGTTATAAAAAAATTTACTAATTAGATTAGTGCATTAACTCGAAAAAAATTGGTTCATTCCAGCTACCAAATAAAACGTTCTGGTACTTTTCCGGCAAGACAATCAATAATTCCTCACTTACCCAAAAGGATGAACTCACARCGAGTKTCATTAAAATCTWTCRAACCATTTGTTCCTCCCGATATTACAAAAGATACTTTCAAAAGAAAAAAAAATCGAAATAATAGTGTTGCAAAACCCGATCTGAAAAAGGCAAAATTCAACCTATTTCACCCAAAGCAAATTTTCTCTAAGACTTATTCTTGAAACACCCGATACAGTCTTGGATARCAAAAGTCTGTAAACGTTGGWAGTAAAGTTCAACGYGACAACAGTGTTTCGGGGCCCATTCATGTACACGTCGTGCGTAATGGGGTTCCTGTACTGTACGAGGTGATTTGCTTTCAACTCGCAATCGAACGGAAAGGTTCTGAGTGTAGTCTCGCGAAACGGGGGCTCGTTTCTTGGCGGTAAATAGTGAGTGGCTGAAAATTTCCAAAACAAACCCAAACCGAAATGGCACTATTTCGCATAACTACAGCCAGACTGCAGGAGTCGCAGGTAGGAATTTGCAATTTTTTTCATTTCATTAAGTAAACGTGCAAAATTGCCCTGTTGCCCATTTTGCAACTACCCCCTATCGCTTCTAGATTATTTATGCTATTCTATGTGTCCTCGTTGGGTTTGAATTGGGACAAGTATCTGATATTGGAAATCTGTGCAACTCACACATTACGTAAGAAGGTTGCATATTGTTTTTGAAACTGTAGGGCAAAGTGGATCTTATGGGCAGAAAACTGACGCTTTTACTATTTTTCCATATAGCACCTACTTTTAATGTTATATTTAATGTAGACTTGGGTAGGGTTTCAATATTAATCAGCAACAACAATTATTTTTAAAATTAATTAGCTATTCTCGTCTCTGAGGTGATTGAAAAATTTATATATTTGCCATGTGGCAAACTACCTGCTTAAACCACCATTGAGACCCACTTGACCAGAACAAACCTCCAGCGTGTTCAGCCTATTGCCCATTATTCTGAAAAGAAAACCATCCTGCCAATTGCTCTTACATTTAATTTTTATAAGTACTTAAGTATTAATATTCATTCTGGAATTTAGACTACTAGAACTGTTACTAACCAAGATCTGTTTCTACTAATTGTACAAATCTTATATAATGGTTACTAGTCACGTGTTTTGTGCTAATTTAATTAGGTAGTATTCTTGCATATTCCTATAGTATTCCTATAGTATTCCTATTTAGTATATGTGTTTTACACTTTGGGACAATCAGTACTAGGTGTATTATGAATGATCCAATAAAAACAGCATGAAAATAATCGATTACAAAATATGCAAAAGCGTAATCGAGACAATATATCAAACTTAGTTTTTCGAATGAGCATTAGTTTAAAATACCATCTGCAAATGTTAAAAGACAACCTTAAAACTTTCATTAGACACCACGTGTTCCAAGACAAGGGTTTCGCTGATAATTAAATTAAAATTCATGCCTGTATTTATAATGTTCTTATATTACAGTCATTATTCTAATGGTTCAATGTGCTGTAATGCGCAAACTAAGACTTTGATTGTTGAGTTTACACTGCATTCATTAATAAACTAATGAAATAAATATGTGTTCTTGTATCGTATCCAAAATATTGCTAAAAATTTGCTTAATGGTTAGTATACAGAAACGCTAAACATTTAGATAATAGTGACCAGGGTACGTTTTTCATAAATTTTTATGCTGTTTAACACGCGTTAGGCTGTTTTTTACGGATTTTAATTTCTGTTTGTCTGGAAACCCCAGCATTACAAGCAATAATATTTTTTTAAATATAATCTTTAAGTCCTTGTTATTCGAAATACGGTTAGTAATGATTTTTTCACCCCAATAATCTGGCATTTTATTTGCTAGACTTGAATTTTAAATTTTAGAAATATTAAACAAAAAACACTTACGTATGTGAAAATGACAAAAATTTTGTGTGATCCTAATATTATGTAATACATATTAATTATGAATAGACAACTTATTTATTTACTCCTATGTACTTCTATCTTTAATTGATAAAATGATTAAATGGGGAAAATTGTGAGTAATTTAGCGGAACCGACTTTTTTAAATTAACCTAAAAACATTAATCTAATGTTGTTTGATTGAAATATAAAGAAGGATAATTATGCCTTATTTAAAAGTTAAAAGTAATATTTTTAATATGGGCTGTAAATTGTTAAAATCAAAATAGTTTTATTCGTAATATTTTCGAGACAAATTATTAAACAATAAACACTTACATAAGGGTTACTAATTTTATTTATTTGAATGGTACTTATAAATCCGTTTTCTTTCAAGGGTGTAAACTTTGGTTTTCAATTAATTTAATTAAATTTTCTCCCATTTCTCGAACAAAAGGTCTTGTAAATTACTTTTCAATATAATATATGTATTTACACACATGTATAATTATTACACATTATTTACACACATGTGTATGTAGCAACCTTATTGAAAAGTTGTTTACGGTCTATAAAATATCTTCTGAAAGAAAAACAATCACAATTTTTCCGCTTCTATAAGATTTTTGAAATAATTTTATTAGTTTAGTTTCAAACTTATTTTACAAAAATCTAATGAAAAATGTAATAAACTTTTTTATTCAGGTCAACTTTTTTTATGTACAGTGTTCGATATTGTCACGAAAAATCTTGCTTACTCTTGAACCAAATTTATATTTTTGGAAAACCTGGTGTACAACTGAAAAAAATGGTATAAAGAATAACTTTTTTAAACGAATAATAAATTAGATATTGTGGTAAATAAATTAATATTTATGCATTTAATAGAAAAAACCTATTGAAACGCAGCGAACAATATTTTGTAAATGGAGATCAATGAAAAATTCAATGAACTGATGAATGAACTGTTTCACCTATAGTTTTGCTCTCATTAAAACTTTCTCCAAAAAAATTATCAATCTTCAAATGTTGATTGCCGGTGTTTAAAGCTTCTTTGTATTTAACATTTTTGCACTGATCTGTTAAATTTAAGCAAAATACATGATTTGTATTCTAACTGACTGGAATTTAATATAAATATTTTTTTTCGATATTCATTGTTCGCTAATAGAAAAACTCCCGTTTTGCACCAGACAAATTATTTGCTGATAAGCTCTCGTATATCAGACAAAAAATACAAAGACCTAGTGGTTTTCATGCCTATTGATCAGTGGAGCTCACTCTTGTGCATTACAACGAATCTAGCCGAATGCCCTCGGACCTGACCAAATGAATCAGTTATATTACGAGAGGCTATGGAAAATTCAGAAAAATTTGGGAATTTTGTTTCGATTTGAATTGTTTGAATAATGGTGTTGTTAATAAAACTTCTAAAAATCAAAAGTTGTTATCAATTGAAATATCAAGTATAATCAACGTGTAGAGTATACTTACAGATCACCATACGAAATAATCGGTAAATAAAAAAAAATATAAAATAAAAACGGCATAGAGTTACGACATGGATTTGAAATTCTTAAAAACTGTAGCATTTTCCAATCGAACTGCTGTTTCAAACAACAAACTCACATGCGCGATATCCAAATAATTGATATCTCAAGGACCGCCATATAAGTTGTAAGCAAATTTCAAGCGCTATACCTGCGAGTAACTAAACACCCGAATTATGGATTTGCACTTCCTATTTGCCACCATAATAATAACACTTACTCAGAAAACTTGGAGAGTTTCGGTTTAGATGCACTTAACAGCGATGGAAGAATGGGCAATCGAATACGTTTTAAGGTCACACCAAAGCGGTGTTTAATTCAGTATCCTCATTTCATGTATTTTGTTTATTTTATTAAATCATCAGTGTTGTGTTTTGTATCAACATACACAATTTTTTATAAATAACTAAGTACACAAGTATAATTTTATAACAATTTACATAGCATAACTCCAACAGGTCCTACCATAGTCCATAGTATTTAAAACTTGGCTGGTCAGTTCTACAAAGATATTCGACATTAAAAATACGATACATTGTCTTAACACTCGCCACATTGAAAGAAAATGTGGTAATTATTACTATAAAACGTAACTGGTCTTGGCCTTGACTGATCTCTAATTTCTAGTTGACCTGGAATGAATGTTTAATCACCGTTGGATATTGATATTGCAATGGTTAATTTAATGATACTCGTACATGAACTTCAGATTTTGAGTAGGTCATTTTCGGTATTTATTTCGCAACATGATCTATCGCGATTTGTTGTTTTAATAATTCGCAATTTGCCAAACTTATCAATCACATGGTTCGATATGTATGTGTACTACCAATGCACTGTTCCAATGCAATTTTCTGAGAAAAGTCTTGCGCCAATTAGATTTTCTAAATGTGCATCTTTGGCAAATTAAATTATATTAATTAATTAAACTTTAAAAATGTGAGATTCAACGTCATTTCTGTATTTTTTTTAATGGAATGGAATACTTTGTATAGCWAGCCATTTTTTGGTTAGACGTTAAATACCTTTTGCYATCACGTAACACGTTTTAGAAGAATTCCATTTACAAATTTACATTAGATTTTTGTGCGTTAGTAGATTTTTACATTTGACAATGTTTTCTTGTTATAATTGGCAATTATAATTAATATACTAAAAATGTCGAATTCATTTTAAGTGAATTTGTTCYTTTRATCGTAAAATCACTGTGTGCATATTTTTATTTTTYTTAARACGATGCGTGAATACACGATAAAGTTTTTAACAAGATTASKTATCTTTATTATTACTATCTTATTATTACTTATCTTTATTATCTTATTTTACAAGGCAAAGTGATGTTACATAAAAATGAAACATGAATATGTAAATGTATACAGAAGTACCAAATYATGRAAGTAGTAAAACTTWTTTTTTSRATTTTGGCAAAAAATGACTACTTAAATCTAACATGAGAAATTCATTTCSTAAATTAAAATTGTTTTTGCTGTTTTAAAAAAGCCTTCAATTTACTCTTAAGTACTCTTAATTAAATTTTAAGTTTTTATAWACAATTGGATTGGATAATAAMTGTTTTTCAATAATGAAACTGCACTTCAAAAACAATRAATTACCAACAATTTTCTCAAATTATAGTTAAAATACTRAATTCAGTTAAACAAAATAATGTTTGTGATAAAAAAAATTATGAGCATTTCATATCAGTAGATAAAGGAGCCTTGCAAACAAATTACTGATATAGTTACCACCACATTTAAAAGCTAAGTTGCTAAACGTAAGGGATAGTAGGTATTTTCAGCTGGTAGTAACCTAGGGAATGTTTTATTTGGGCTTGAYTTTGTATTTATTATRATATTGGTCAGCATTGATGCTAAAARGACRTAGCATGAGAAAAAWTCAGTATACCTAATTATATGCTCCAAACCTGTAATACCTATTATAGCTGTAAATAAAWACATAAACGGAATATCAAAYGTAAATATGTATAAAACGTATCAACGTAAAATACAGTTTAGTCAATTTCAGAGCCAGTTATTTTAGCACAGTTACGCATATGTTTAGTTTTATGAAATAAAAACATTTTGTCACACCATAACCACCACAAAACAGTACCAGCAATGTTTTTAATTTAAATTTAACATCACAGTGATAAAGAATCTTATCAATCTGTCTSGAACACACGCTTCTCACACTTGACCTCCATGTGTGACTACGTTTATACTTTTTGMGTTTATGTAACATAGCATGACGTAGTGAGACGTTTGAGCCTGGWTAATTCTCGTTTGTATTTCAGTTCAAGATCATTGTATCTGTAAATGTATGTATTTTGAGGTAGAAATTATATGACAATATCTTTGCTTTAATATATTGATAGTTTTCGCATATAATTTCTGATGGTCTTGCTAAATCTTCAAATACTTCTATATAGTAATTATTTGATTTATTTGTAATATTCCCCACTGATATTATTTGAAGTTAGCAACAAATGATCATCATGTTACATCACAGAAGCGCTCGAAATTCCCTTAGTTTAAAGTCCAGTTCAGACTACAACACCTTATCTTTTATTAACGGTATTAAAGTATTATAAGATTAATATCGCGTCA
Source organism: Dendroctonus ponderosae (assembly GCF_020466585.1). NCBI lineage: Eukaryota > Metazoa > Arthropoda > Insecta > Coleoptera > Curculionidae > Dendroctonus > Dendroctonus ponderosae. The sequence continues at coordinate 4,151,595 of NW_026018508.1, forward strand.
CGTGAACTTGTTTGCATGTTTCGTATTCTTGGTGAAATTTAACCGGTAGCATTACGTTACTTTATGTTTAAGTACATGTTTTTATACTTAAGTACGTGTCCCTTTCGTATTCAAGTCCTTTGAAGTTCAGGAGTGATTGTTGAGCTTGCTAGAACTGTTAAATTACCAACCTAAGTATTTTTTGCCGCTGCTTTTTTTTATTTAGCGCCGTTTTGAATATTTGTCCATCTTATTTCAGTGATTTCTTTTATTCGGTTACTTACTGGTATTTGCATATTCGCTATCGTTCTTCCAAAACTTGCGATTTGTTTTTCTTTACTTATCTTTAGAACAAGATCCTACACGATCTTTTTCGAATGTAAATTAAGAAAATATAATGGTCTTTATTGGTCATCTATGATTTATATTGTAATGATAAAGTTTGTTACGTTTTTATCGTCCGATCTGTTCTTATTGTAGAAAGTTTCGAACAATTGATTCTAATCGTGAGTAAATACTGTTCGAAGAACCGAGTTTTCGAGATGGCAAAAAATATTTACAGTTACTTATTTTTGATATTCGCCACGCAAACCTAACGTTATATCTTAAACGTCTATCTTAAAAATGCAACTGATACTTTTAGTATTAGGATGATATTAACGATAATTTTTGCCTTTGTCGTCTGAACGTTTTGGACTCATTTAACGTTTTTAGATCCTCCATTGATAATCAAAAAGCAGCAATTATTCCAAAAGCTCACTTACAATTACTGATTTTGACAACAGATCACAGAATCGAGAATTAATTGGTGTAGATCTATTGAGTAGGTATACCCGCTCCTTATGATTTATTTAGTATGTTAATTGACGCACACCTACCATAGTATTTTTAGAATATCGCAGGAGATTTCAAAATATTGTTGTATAACGTGAATTTTATCGCAAGCATTTCTTTTTTTTATCCAGGCCATTCTTGAAATTGGTTTTGCAACATTTTAAAGCAGTGTGCTGTTTAATAACTATATAAACAATCTAATAACAGTAAGTCGCAAACTAAACTTACCTTATAATTAATTCGTATAGGATGAATTTACATATGTTTTATGCTATACCTAAACTGACGAATAGGTAAAGGTCAAGTGGCCGCGGTTCACTGGCCTCCATATCCTCCAGATATTACACCTCTCGATT
>NW_026018508.1:4153100-4173681 GCF_020466585.1 Dendroctonus ponderosae
GAAATTTCGCAAGCTGTTAAAGTTACCGAATCTTACACAAGTACCTTCGTGAGCCATTTCAATATTATGTATTTTGTTCTTAATACCTATCTACAGAGAACAAGCGCAGTGCAATTTTGGGCAAAAAGTCTTAAGTTTAAATACGAAAATTTAATTTAAAATTTGATTACCGCTATTGCAGGTTATTCAAAAATTATTATTTTTGTCGTTTTAATAATCGTTTTAATACATTTAATAGGTTTCATTCTACTTACTACCTTCCTTTTACTTACGTTGTGATATTAAGCAGGTATACGGGGTGGATAGCAAGGAAATCCTAATTGAGATAAATTAAAATATAAATAAATACAGGGTGGTTTTTTAGTGCGATAGAGTCCATTATTTCCGATGTTGTTGAACTTTSGAAAAATAGTTTYATWTAWGTTGTTGACGCACAAAGTGCGCAMATTTTAAAAATRTCTTATTTGATGTAGAGTGTCTCAGAAAAGCGAAGCAAGATCAAAGTGTATTTTTTTAAATAGAACTACCCATTTTTCATTAGCTCATGGAATGCAGCTTGAAACACTGCATATGCACCGTAAATTGTTTTTTTCTTACTTGCGACGTTGGCAGATTATCGCCATTTTAGTAAAATTTTGCGATAATTAAAATAATAAAGTTATACCAGGTATAGTTTGAAGTAAGTGGTCATATTTTTCGGTTACTAAAATGACTTTTTTGACAGATTTATTGTTGAGTTTTTTCATATCCGAAAAACATTTTACAAATGAGTCTACTAAAGGTATTCAAATCATGTATAGGTTTTTTCGTTTAACTTTCCTGCTGAGTTGATTTTCGATATGCACTTTCACCTATAACATATGAGTACACATGTTTAGTTATTATCAGTTATGTTTTTTTATTGTTTACCAAGTGTTTGGTTTTGTGTTGCAGAAGATCGTTCCTCAATTATCAGTAGTTCTAAGACAGCTCAGTGATGCCTCCACGGATCTCAAAGCCGTTTTAGCGGCTAAAATCCCCAAAGAACAAGAACGTGTTAAGAACTTCCGTAAAAGTCATGGGGCTACCAAAGTCGGTGAAGTCACCGTTGATATGGTAAGTRCATATGTAATCTATTGAAATGTGGTAWGTTGGGTTCTGGTAAGTTGTTTATAGTGCTGCAAACTAAAATTGACCGGTTAATTTCCATGAAAAGTATCTGTTTCTGAACTGAACGTTCTGCGTCATTTGTGCTGGTACGACCACAGCGAAACTCAGTAAACCACTTCTTAATAGTACCTATAGTATTTATCGAGATTTTTCCTTCGTTTCCTTTATGGTTTTTACGTAAAAAATAATGGTTAATCAGCACTCGAAAGTTACTTTTTTCCGTTTTCGTCGAAATTGACGAAGTCATCTCCTTTCAATGACTGTTAAATACGAGCTAAATTACTTAGCGTACTTAAAATTTCACAGCAGTCTACTAACACACGACAGTTGACGGGAGTAGTGTTGAATTTAAAGTTACTACCTAGGAAATTAAAAAAGTCACTGACTTATCAAACGACCCTCGTATATTCTTGGAGCCCAAGAGTCTACCTTTGAATGTTGTATGTTTTCTGCTTACCATTGGAATGAATGTAGGCTTCATTTCATAAATTAGTTCTATTTTATACCCAACTCGCTAGTTTAGCCTTTCGGATTTTGGTCAATAATTGGTTAAATTTAATTCATAGAAACTGTTTTAGTTACATTTACTTCATAATTTGTTAATGGCCTCGCTCTTGAATTTTAATGGGACATTTTATTCATTTCACATCGCTAAACTATTTAAAAACATTTTTCATACTAAATTCGTTTGAAATCAGTCAATGCAAAAACCTTGTTTTACAAACAACAATAACATTCCATTAAAATCTCCCGAAATGTACTCACTCGTGATTAATCGCTGGAAAATTAATGTTTTCGCTCAACGATACAGTAGCATTTATCGTCTTGTATAAAAAAAATACTATTATAGTTGAAAACTCAGTTACACAAAGTTTATTTAAAACTAAAATCTTAGTTGAAATACATACAAAATGAAAACGCCTTGAAATTGCACATACTTAATACTAATAGAATAATTACAGGAAAAACATTTTTCCTTGTTTTCATTTTTGTCACACCTGTTTCATGGAAATTATCCATTCATATTTTATTTATTTTGATATGCACATAGCGCTGTCTTTCATGTTGTATCGATTGTACATCCAAGGCAACTTTTAGTCGGAATTCAAGAACAGGCTTTAGCTGTTCAAAATGTACAAACAAAGTTCTAATAATTAAAAGAAAACATAGTTTATATAATAATTTATGTGCAGTGCGCCGAAAAATGTGTGTGCTAAAGGCAAACGAAATTGATCCGAAATAAACTTAAAAAATTGTAATAATCATGTGTATTCTATTTTTTCAAAACATATGTATTCTCGGCCACATTCACTTGTGGGATTTTGGACTAAGTTATAACAGTCAGACGTCACTTATCTGGCTTCATTCCAGAGGATCAATATTTTCTATACCATAACTGAATACTTGAATATCTTCCAGGTTTGAAAGTCTGGAAAATCTCATTTTACATGAAGCCTAAAAGTTTTATCCAAAAGCCGTTTTTTATACGGGGTGTCAATTTGAAAACTTCTCACCCTTAATATCTTTCATGCAGTTGAAAATATGAAAAATAAAAAAAAAAACCGTCAATTTTATTTGTAAGGGGATCACTTTAAATTAATATTTTTAGCCTCCTTGTTTCAACCCTTTATGACGGGCAGATGTCACCCTTAGAATCTTAAGTGCGAAGGGGGGTCAAGTGGCACATGGATTTAAAGGGCGTCCAATTCTCTTTACATTAGTTACTACTTTGTTGCTTTTTGTTCAGAGGGGTCCGAATAATCGCGTTTTAAAGTTGTAGAAACAATTTAACTTGCGCGCATTCAGATATTGGTTTTCATGTTAGTGTTTACACAAAAACAATTGTATTGGATCTCCGTGTAATACAGATGATTAAAAGAGTAGGTTATACTGTTAAGATCGTTGAATAAAAGGGAGAAAATCTACTTGAAACAATTGATTGACACGTATAACCATTTTCTAATGTTATTCCTGAGCTATTGCCTATTGAGCCAGAAATGTAATTCTTGAGTGAAAATAATTAACAAATTGTAATACATTTTTTAAAAACCAGTTTAGTAGAAATTATATGCACATGCGACGCACTTTACAGTATGTATTTTTAGAAGATATTTTTTGCTTAAAAATAACAGACGATCACATGTTTTCCATTTATTTGAAACTTATTTTAACTAACTAACTTATTATAAAATTTACTTTCCATTGAGTTTTCTGTTATCATTAGAAATATCAACTATCATATGCCACTTGAACGGATCAATCCACAGCAAATGGTTATATTACACTGATACCCTGGTTTATTCTTTAAAATAATAATTTATCATTCACCCTCGTTTAGAAATTTTGGTTTACATACTTAAATTTCCTTAATAAAGGGGGAAATTAACGTTGAGCTTGATAAACGAAATATAATGGCACTGCATTTATTTTTCCATCGATTGATTGATATGTACCGACTTGTTTATCTATATCATTAGCCTACTGATCATCAATAATGACTAAAATGTGTCTTATGTGGATGACATCGATAATTTAAGTTATTTACTACTACTGAATTATGGATTATTATTTCCTTAGTAACTGAGAAACACATGACAATATATCAGAGACACACATTTTGATCAATCCTTTCAATAATCATTTTGATCATTCCTTAATAGGAAGTTTAAAAATGGTAAAATGTATACCTAGGTTGAAATACAACCAGTTGCAAAATAAAACGTATGTGTTAATTTCTTACATAAACCAAAATATTTCGATCTCGAACCATTTGGTTGAGATTTGATTTTGTTCGTAGGAAAGGTCAGGGTCAGGACAAAGTACTTAGTGCATGGATTAATAATTTGCAGTTGTTTACACATCTTGTTGTATCTATTATGATTTGAAAAGTTCGCATTGTTTCGCAAATACTGCTTCGAAGATCAATATAATATTATTGTATATATCACAATATATACACACGGTATGTGTTTTCATGTTATAAACATAAAAACTTCTTACGAACACGAAAACGTTCTTGTGAATGAAAAATAAATGCAGAATGCGTGAACCGAACGCATTACAGAAAGTCATGCCGTCGAAATCTCATGATAAAATAATTTACTTAACCAGTAAAACGCTACGGCGTGACATTCATTATCTTGCTATAGTAGTCACGCAACAATCATTTTTCTAAAAGTTTATGAATTTGTTTGGCATAGCGATATGTGCAACCCGGAGAGATAATAGTTTGCTTTGTTGCTTCAAAATTGAACTGTTTAAGTAACAAAATATTTTTAAAACAAATTAAAGAAAAATGTTACAAAATGGCAAAACAAGTACCCTAATGCCCTTTGTCCAATATAAGATGAGAACGAACGAATTTTCTGACGAGTTGCCATCAAAGCACCAACACTACAAACCGACTGCAACTCAAAACCGACTACACTTTCATTAGCAACTTGTGTCAGTTCAAGTCAGTGTGAAAAGCACATTATCAGTTTTATGGTTGTAACTTTCGTTTTCAAGTAACCATCAAAACCGTTGTTCCTTTAAATACGACTCTCTTTATTTATTAGCAAAATCGAAAAGCTGTTTAAATGATAAATGATGCAACGGTATTTAACATATTGACATTTAGATAAGTCTTTTTAAATATTCCGAAAATTATGATCATGTCCTTGAATGTTACGCTTTATAGCAAATGTTGAAAAAATTGCTAGTACTTACGGCAAATTCAATATTGAATTATAGATGTACGGAGGTATGAGAGGAATCAAAGGTTTGGTATGGGAACCATCCGTGCTAGACGCCGACGAAGGTATCCGCTTTCGGGGCCTTTCCATTCCCGAATGTCAAAAAGTTCTTCCTAAGGCTCCAGGTGGCAACGAGCCCATTCCAGAAGGTCTCTTCTGGCTATTAATTACTGGAGATGTACCTACAGATGCCCAGGTGAGCGCCCATCCAGTCAGCGTTACTCTAATGCTAATAGGATGCTTTTACAAGATATACAATTGTACATTTTCCTGAAATAACACACACTACAATGCTTATTGTTGTTTTACAGGCCAAAGCCATTTCGAAAGAATGGGCTGAACGTGCTGAATTACCTCCCCATGTGGTAACCCTGCTCAACACTCTACCCAGCAATGTTCATCCTATGTCGCAATTGTCCGCTGCCATCACTGTCTTGAACAGCGAAAGCAAATTCGCTAAAGCCTACGCTAGCGGAGTGCACAAGTCCAAATATTGGGAATACGTTTATGAAGATTCCATGGATTTGATCGCCAGATTGCCAGTAGTTGCCGCCACGGTGTATAGAAATACCTATCGGGATGGATCAGGTTATTCTCTTATTCATTCTCTTATTCCAAATGCTTTGCTAATATTTCCAATTTTTATAGGAATTGGTGCCATTGATACATCCAAGGATTGGTCTTACAACTTCACTCAGATGCTGGGCTATGATGATCCCAAATTCATCGAATTGATGAGATTATATCTTACCATCCACAGTGACCATGAAGGTGGTAATGTCTCTGCTCACACCACGCACTTGGTGGGATCAGCTCTTAGCGACCCTTATTTGTCATTTGCCGCTGGTTTGAATGGTTTGGCTGGACCACTTCATGGATTAGCCAATCAAGAAGTAAGTTGTTTGCCCTTTACAAACAAATGCGCCAACCGATTTTTGAACAAGATTGCTATACAAAATCTAAATGTGTTTTTATAACTAAGGGTACACAATTGTTCGTAGGTACTCTTGTGGATTCAAAAACTCCGCCAACAAGTTGGTGACAAATACACTGAGGAGCAATTGAAAGAGTTCATCTGGAAAACTTTGAAGTCTGGTCAAGTAGTACCTGGTTACGGTCATGCCGTTTTAAGGAAGACTGACCCACGTTACACGTGTCAACGAGAATTCGCTTTGAAACATCTTCCCGAGGATCCCCTCTTCAAGGTAAGTGCTTTTAAGAAACTAATTGTTTTATGATAATCTCCGATCATTTTGCTCCCAATGATACATTTCATCTTAAAGCGTTCATAATTGGTTTTGCGTTAAACCTTATCCATTTTCAATTTCCTGTTCACTGTGCAGCTGCAGTGAAGAAAATAAGGGCAAACGAAAAATATATTAGATAAAATTTGACTGTGAGCTAAAGATTCTGCTTCTTATTCAGTACGTTTGAGTTCACTCTTAGACATAGGCTTCTTCCATTTGTCTCCATGTCGATCTACACTGTGCTGAGAGAATCCAGTTCTTTCCTGCTCGTCTCTGTATACCATCTCGCCATCTTAACAGGGGTGTGCCAACACTGTTAGTTGTGGTTTCCACTGCATGACGCGCCCATCTCCATTTACTTCTCTCACTTTGTTCTACCGCCTCACGGACTTGCTTTTTCACGGGTTTTCGCCCTGATATCTTCATTCGTTTGCCTATCTCTCCAGCTAACTCCGAGTATTGCTCGTTCCATCGCAAGTTGGCAGATTTAGTCGCTGTGCGCATTTCTTAGTTTGGGTAACTGTCTCGAGTCCGTACAACATAACCGGTAGCACGCACGCATCATACACCTTTCGTTTTAAGTTTATTGGTAGTGCAAGATTTCCAAAAGCCACCCAAACCAACTACTCCAGACAACTTCTCCTCTCTATTTCGGCCGTCTGATTGCTCTTACGTGGCATTATGTTGTGGCCAAGATATATATGTATATTCTTCTACAACTTGAAATGCGTGGTTATCGATAGTGACACAAATATTATCTGGGCTCATAATCTTGTTTTTTCGAAGATTCATTTCTGGACCCAATATTTGTGATGCTTYCCTCAGTTCGTGTAACATATTGTACCGTGGATGGCCGAGTATCGAACTCTTTCTTCAGCTTCCAACTTTTATTTACCTCGGTATAACTTTAAATACGGAACAGGAACAAACTAACTTCAAAATTACCGTCAACTTCACAAACAATAACAAAAACACACGGAAAACACGCTCTTCCGACTCGCGGAGTTTAACCTCTTCTGTACTCAGGTCGCTGCTGTCACTTCACTCCCCTTGTCTGGTTCTCCTCGTCGCTTATATAGTTTTCTCCAGGTATCCCAGATAGTTCTAGAAATCTCCAGAACAGGTGCGAAACTTCCCGCTTGTCAGTGTCATATTTGACAGTAAATGGGGCCCAAATGGGCTCCCATTTACTGAAATACCATGAATTTCGATCCCCCATTCCAAACGTGAGTACCCCAGGCCATTTCCGTTACAATATTGCTGAGCTSCSCTGCATTAGAGCTGATGAWTACAATGTCGTCGACAAACGGGGATGATTTAGGTGTCTTCCGTCTATGTTGACTCCCTTTTGTTGCCATGACAATTTMTTAAAGACATAGCTAGGGTGAATAATTTTGGAGAAATGGAGTTACCCTGTCTRACACCTCTATATTGGGATCTTATTCGTTGTTGAGTTTCCATCTATTTTGACATGGAGCGTAGCATCTTTGTTGATGTCTTCAATGAGGCTCGTATATCTTGAGTCGACTCTCGCGTTGCTCACCACCTCTAGCACCGCCCATGTTTCCAGTGAGTCGAATGCTTTCTGGTAGTCAACGAATGCCATTTACATAACGAGGTGTAACGGGCCATTGTGCTCTGCACACTTCTCAATAAACGTGCGCACCCTTTGAATGTGGTCCAATGTCCTAAAGCTACTCCGGAATCCAGCCTGTTTCACGGGCTGGTAAAAATCTTATAAAAATAAAACTTATTTTTGAGGCGGTTGGTAATGATTTTGCCTGGGAGCCTATAAAAAACTAATAGAAAGCTAATCGGTTTGTAGTTCTCTATGTTAATTCGGCGCCGGTTTTTAAAGAATATTATTACCTCGGCATTTATTCATTTATCGATAATTTTTTCGTCCTCCATGCGTCTGTTAAAAAGGACAATCAGCGCTTTCTCAAGAGTTTTACCTCCGTTTTAACATGTTTGCTCTAAAGAGATCTTATCCTGGGGCCTTCCTGTTCTTCATCTGCTTTAATGCCATTCTTAACTCTGCCTCTCTGTAACAACTTCTCCTTGTTGGTTCTTAATTTTGTATATGAGCGACTTTCCTTTTGTTCTTTTCGATCGAAATACTTTTATATTCACGTTGTTCTCGATAGCTTCGTTTATTATTTGTGTTATAAGAGCTCGGGCCCTTTCTAATTGCCTTCTTTACTTCTCTATCCAGCGTTTGACATCTTGCTAATCTCTGTCCGTTGTTTTGCGTTCTGCCAGTAGTTCATTGGTGGTTCTGAGTTTCGTATCAGCTCTTGCTTTCATGGAGCATATTTTCTTTGTAGCTACCTGCCCACGTTTTTTCCTCTGAGTGTCATATTTCTCAGAGCTTCTGATGGTTCCAATTTTTTTTGTGCGTTGTAATCCTCTTTTTTCTTTTTAAATTGGGTCGCGGTTGGCCGAATGATTTTCTCCATTTGTTTTATTCTTTCCAAGTGTGTGTTTATATTTATTGTGGCTCGTACGATGCTGTCTTCACTTCTGGTATTAAAACGACTGAGAACCGATGCATCGGTGCAAAACTGTTTATCTGTAGTGAGAACATAATCTATTTCGTTCTTTATTGCGCCATCTGGACTTCTTCAAGTCCACTTTTTTGAGGTTGTTCCTTAAAGAGTGTGTTCATGCAGTACATTTGTTCTTTGTTCAGGAAGTCAAGCAACATTTGGCCTCTATTATTTCGTGTTCCCAGTCCAAAGTTACCTATGTTCGGGCCGCCTGTCGCTGTTTTTTGTCCTATGTTAGCATTAAATCGCCCATTATAATTTTGAACTTGTTTTCTTGGTTTTTAGCTGTTGTTGGTTTTCATAAAACTGCTCGGCGTCTTCGTCTCTCAATATGTGGGTGCATATGCCTGTATGAACTGTATGCTGTGTATTTTGTTCATTTGCAGCGTAGGCTGCAACTACACTTAACTAATCTACACTACTACAGTAGTGTAGATAACACGGGTCTGATATGGCTTTGCTTTTAGTGACAGTATGTTTTATCGTGCTGTTGACCAGGACGATATTGGCCTCGCCTTTTATTCTAGTCTCACCTTATTCCAAGTAGGTGCTCTTATAGTCTCATTGTGCAAATGTTATATGTTAAAACTAAAATGTTCTTTTTGGTTTTTCGCTTTTTAACTGATATGGGCGGACTGATCAATCCGTGCGAGATTCTGAGCGCTTAGCTCTACTCCCCTGGGTTATTTCTGTTCTGGAATTCGAAATTTTCATTTTTGGCAGGGGTTCGGCAGGCAACGCCACGCTTGCCGAGCGGGTTGGCGAGTGTTTATTTTCAGCCGCCCATTCTGGGTCAGACTTGCTGTTTGTAGCCGCTCATTCTGAGACATACGCTACTTTCCTGTTGGTCCGCGGAAGGTGTTTTATTTCTCTCCTATCACCCATATCTGGCAGGTATTCTCCTATCCGCCACGTGTGGACCTGTCTTCTAGGCGTTACGGGATCTCCCGAAGAAGCGAAAGATTGGATATATGAATTCGGTTCGTGTTATGTTGAAGTTGATTATAAATTGATTCATGGCATCCGGTGGAACATTGAATTAGATTTATGGATAAACTCACACGTAATATGAATTGCAGTTCGCTATAGGCGGAAATTTACTGTAACATGGTTCAAATTGGCAAACTCTTACTATACTTCAAAAATTTTATTATAGCTGGTGTCCGACATCTATAAAGTAGTGCCACCAATTCTGTTGGAACTTGGCAAAGTGAAGAACCCATGGCCAAATGTAGATGCTCACTCTGGAGTACTATTACAGGTAAAAATACATTTACACAACACGGAAAAAATTTCGTGAACTAATGATAATAATTTTGTTGCAGTATTATGGACTTAAAGAAATGAACTACTATACTGTACTCTTTGGTGTTTCAAGAGCTCTTGGTGTATTAGCTGCCCTTGTTTGGGACCGTGCTCTTGGTCTGCCCATTGAACGACCAAAGTCATTGTCAACCGATAATCTCATGAAATCTTTGAAAGCTTAAAGTTCAATTTTAAAGGTTTATGTGAAATGTGTTATTCGCGGTTTATGTAATTTAGGCTCTGTTGGTAAGTCTGTATCATAACTGGGAATAACATTTTTTTCATAGTTTTATTGTGATTGTCGGAGTGATTTATTTAAACTTATCATATCGTCGGTTACCTGTTTACATACAAATTGCGTAGTTTGGTAAGGATGCCCCAGTTTTAAGTTACCTTCATCAAAATTGATCACATAACCAAAAGTAAAGCTCAATAAGCTAGGAATGTACAAATATATCATTCAATTTTGAATACGTTTTGCTTGTTGTGCGCGATTACTTAGTAGTTTTATTTATTTCGACCATATTTGTAGATTACTTACTTTACTCAATTTATTGTACAGGATTTTTCAAACAATCGTCTCAATGAAATGTAATTAGAAGTTCAATAATAAGACAATACATATTTATAAATGAAAGTTGTTATTCAATTTTGTTTTCCCGTATTTGAGCATTTTTCTTTCAGGGTTCAAACTCATTTACTGTGGCCTACAACAACAAGGCTCTAGTGTGAAGTATACTATTCAGTGAATTTACTGTTTTTATCTTATTAATAATAAAAACAGCGAGGCGTTTTTGTGGCATTTTAAATGGTAAACAATAAAATTGACTGGAACCCAGAAATTTTTTTTGAATTAAGTTGAAATACAGTCAGGAAAATATACACAATGAATTAATAATTATCTCAACCATGAATAATATAATCGTCTGGGAAAAGTAAGTGTGTCTGTGGTTTTTGCTTGAACTTGCGTAGCTGCTGCTGGAATTTCAATATGAGCGCGAAATAGGTAAAAAAAAACATTTTATATATTACGTAAAATCTTGTTTGCCGCACAAAGTGGCCAACATTCTATAGTAACAATATTTTGGATCTGAATATTCAATGTCATACCAATAATTCACAGCTATACATTCATGACTTTGCCTGACGTGATGAAACCACAAACTAGGCAAATACAATATATCACCCTTTTCAACTCGTACATGGAATTTCCGTGTTTTTTTATGGAAATCTGAATAATCTTGATGGTCCTTTTCTTGATTTAAAGGATCTGCCGCAATCCAAAAAACACTTTTTGAGTCTGTGCTGTTTTCCACTTCGTACTGGTGCGCGCCAACATTTTTATACTGTTTTACAGGATAGCTTTTATATGGTACATATGGAAGGTCTGCAGGTGGTATCAGAATAAAATCCTTATACCCATCGATAACACAATAGATATTCTCATAAGGATCTTTGTGCACTAAAAATAAAAATTATACAAAATTTCGATGGTAAACTGAGTGTAATTACATTAATGCAATAAAATATGTGCGTTATCTGTTACTATTTCGAGAGTACAACATTGGTTCTTTTACGTTTGAGGAAACTTAACAGATAATCTGATGAATCATTAAAGCATTTAACATAACAAATATTTCTTTAATTCTGAATGTTTTACATGAATCAACGTAGGCAGGTTCATTGTGAAAAGATTTAAAATCCCATTAATTTAATCTGAAAATGTTTGATAACTTTAGGACACGCTATTTTCCAAAGTGTTCATCCATCGACCAAATACAGTTAAAGATGTAATTCATTCAGAAGAAATACCTAAACTGCTCGCAACTTTAGGGTTACAAAAAAATCGAAAAACATACTGCTTGTAATTGCTCTCTCATCTCCCATCCAGAAGTTAACTGCATCAGGATGCTTGTTAAAAGCGGTTGATGCCCAACTGAATTCCTTCTCAACGTCTTCAAGTAATTCACACAAATGCTGAGTTAAATTGGAATTTTGTTGCTGAATATAGCCGATGTAATTTTTCCTGAAATTTACTATAAATAAAAATCCGCCATCTTTGATTTTGTGATAAGAGTGTTTGAACAAAACTAATTACCGTTTTTCTCTCAGTACACTGAGAAAATCTGCAAATTTCATTTTGGTTTCTTCTGGTAAAAAAAAGCAAGGTTGACCTTCATAGCAAGCAAGTCCATCAGCATACCCGTTAGGGGTTAAACTAACTGTAACTTCTTTTTCTGGAAAATGTCGGCTAGAATTTTTACAAAATTGAATGGTTAAGTATTAGGAGAAAAAAGTTAAAAATGTAAATACCGGAAATATTGGGAATTCCATTTGGCAACAGCCGGCAAATAATTTGCTCCTCCCTTTATCAGAACCGGAAAATTTCTGGAAACATATTCACGCAAAAAAACTAAAGGCCATGATTCTCTCTCGCTTTCAAGATGCGTCACCTCCGGAACATTGGTGTTAAAATACAGCAAATCTAAAAACGTATAAAAACATTAATTGAAAATGAAATTCTTCTCGAATCGCAAAAATCACATGATGAGTAAAAGGCGATTGCTCCCATTAGTTTGATTTAATAAAGAATCTGAAAAAATAAGCTTTTATTTAAAAAGTCAATTACAATAAACACGACGTTGTAAAGTCTACGGCTTTGCTTGTGAACATATTGATTACCAAATAAAGTTTACACCTTTTTATTGATATTTTTCTACTCCAGAGGTACTCTCTCCAGGCAGAGAGGTGCATATTTGAAGATTTGCAGCTGTTACTTAATTTAATTATTCGAGAAGTGGGATTTACTAGGATATGAACATGTTTCATATAAATGAGGGCAATAATCCATATCGTAGGCTTAAAGCTAAAACTGACCAAATGTAAATATCAATTTTTGGTAAATGCACTTTTAAACCGAGCCACAAATTATATCAGAAGACACATTTCGTCAGTTTTTGAAGAAAATAATATTACTTTTTTAAATTACTTGGTCAACATACACAAATATCGCTTTGACTTGGTCACTTTCAGCTTTAAACCCTCGATATGTATCCATATATTATGTAAACGTTTAATTTATTGCTTTTTATTTTTTATACAGAGTGTTTGATAAGTCGGAACATTCCTTTCTGGAGCTTATACTACAAATAATTTTGAATATATTTTCTTAGTATATCATATTCCGGAAAGATCTAGTTTTCCACTTAATCTGAGAAAATACCCGACCTTGCACCAATTTAAGTTACCTTGCATATTTCATGGTTTCCAAGATTGCAATGGTAAAGCTCGTTAAATTTTTGCAATAAAGAGAATAAGCCAGCATAATAGCAATGAAAATCACAAATACATAAAAACGGCAGGTACAAACCCTATTCGTCCACACCGGTTTTTACTTCTCATGCACCCTTCGGGGGTTTAAGCATTAGAAAGTTAAGGTACTTGAATACTGAATACTTGTCTTTATCTATGCCTGAATATAAGATAAACATGTTAGGCACAAAAGACGCATTTTGAAACGAATTAAAAACCGATTTAATTTCAAGTAAGTGCAGGTAGTTAGATTTTCTTGTTGAATGGTGTTAACTTGGAAATTTAGATCCTTTACTTATATGGAAAAGTTATTTACGAAAAGAAATGGCATGCTCGTATCACAGTTGTGCTTTTATTATTTCAAATCTATGACTTAAAATAGTAGTAATTTCCCTAATGCACCATGCATGTATGAGGGAAGACGTATAAAAGGGAAGGCTATCAAAATTAAGATAAAGACTTGGAGGATTGTTCAAACTATTTCAACTAATTGTCCATCAATTAAAAGTCGGTGTTTGAAATTTATTACGGATTATATATTATTATTATTATTAAAATTAGTAAAGTTCGATCATGAAAAAATATTAATTCTATTAATGGGGAGGAGCTATCTTGTAACAAAATTTTTCAGGTTGAAATTGCTAAAAAAAGTTTAAGCTTTATATATGGAGCTTATATCCATTGCACTATTCTGCAATTTGAGAAGTTAGTTACTATTGGGAGTTCGTGATTATCATGTTCAGCTGTAGGGAAATATTGAAACCATTCAATGGATGTGGGGGGTTTTAAAAGAAGATAAATTTAGTCGCTTGGCTACAAAAGCTTCTCAAAAAATATACACAAAATATATGTACGTTTCCTTAACGCAATGTATCGTCGGGGGCTAAAAAACAGTATATAATACAGTTTCAATAATTACTACAACAAGAAACTGAGATGTTTGCAAGTATCTAAATCACTTTTGCATGAAGGTATGTATTTAATCCCTTCGGCAAATGATGTTTTTCCCAATAACAACAATATAAATTAACAAATTTAATTAACTTTGTTGACTAATATCTTTTAATGATTTTCCCTTTTAGTGCTAGTCTTTCTTAACTCGAACCAATCTTAATCGCTGCTTATACTAAATGTGTACTTTAAAATAATCAAGTAGCTTGTAATAAACACAGTAATTCATGGCGGCTATTACGTATAAAATATAATATGTAGAGTTTCAACATTGTTAATTTTGAAGAGCACAATTTAACAACTAACCACAAAATGTTTGGCTCTGTATCTAGGTAGCAAACATCAAATGTAGCATATTCAGTGTAGATTTGTTTGGCAACGTTGACATTGCTAACCTAAAACTTAAAGAAAAGCCTCACCTTGCGTTTCACTGTAAAGCGTATCTAAGGTATTTTCCACTATACAGTTTTGAGAACAATTGCTTGAAGACATCTTTCAAAGATACTCGAAAATACCCTTTTATTAAGCTTGATTTACAATCTCGATTGTTTGTAGTTGGTGCTGTTTATCACCTACTCAACAGTTGAGTATCACGGAACGCTGACGTTTGTTTTGATCCTGAAATAGTCGGTCTGTCTGAATAGTGAGTAGTCTGTGGTCTGGTAGACCGACAGCGTTCTCATTGGTCAGAAGTCTTATGATAATGATTACATCTTACATCCAGCTTTATCAACTTATAATGCTGATTCAAACTTTAATACACATATGGTATCTCTGAACCCAGCAAAGATCCACTCCTCGACATCCAATACCCGTCCTCAACATTATTACTTAAGCTGAATATAGGCCTAACTCATGTCCTGCTGAACCTCCACAGCTAGGACTCGGTACTGATTGGATTTTTATTAATGTTTATCAGTAATAAAGAATATCGAAAATACTACTCTGTGAGATACACTCACTAATTAACATTATTATTGATGTTTAACTAAAAATCAACATACCGAAGAGGCTACTTTGTAAGACATACTCACCTGATTAACAATTAAAACAAACACAAGTACTAAAGGGCACTAACACCGATATGCATAGTCGATCTTAGGCACTTTTCCGGAGATTGTTTTGACCTATCGCCGAGCGTGCCGCCGTCGAATCGAAAGCGACGGGTTTTTGATGCAAAGTTTTTCTTCGTTAGAGGAATCGCTGACGATTCTCCCATAGAATGAGCATGCGCAGTATCACTATTCTGGTGGCCCGTGCAGTCCGCTTTTGCAGTGTTATTTTAACCGATAAAAGTTCGGCAGTTCACTAATTAGCTCCTGGAGTCATTTTAAAGGTCTGCGCTAGAACGCCGTAAAAAGCACGGATAAAATATTGCATAAATGAATTGCAAAATAACTATTTTTTCTAAGAAAACACATTTCAATGGCGAAAGCCGTTATTGACGCTGAGAAAATCAACCAATTCATTCCGAAGCCTTTTTTAACGTTAAAAATGTAATGCAGTAATAACTTAGTTTACCTATTATTATTATTTCAACAACACATCACCCAGACAAACTTAAATTTTTTTCACTAAGTAGGGACTGACAATAAAATTCATTAAAAATGTCTATTATCAAAAAAACAAGAAGGCCTCGAATTGTTCCTGGTAATTGATTAATGACTACAAAACATTTACACAATTTCCTTTGAGAAACGAAAGGACTATGTTTCATATCTCGAATATACGTGAAAATAGTAGAATTATTGTTTGAATTGAATATCACGAGTGTTGATGTTTTATTTACGTATCTTTGTGGTATGTATGTTCAAATCTAATTTCACATCCGAATTATGTCAATTAACACTGTACAAAACATCGAGATCGTTATCCATAGATATATTTTAAACAAAAATAGTATAATAAACACGAGAAGTTGAAAACTTTCGCTCACTAAATAGCTTTGGCGATCGTTCAGAGATGCCTACACTCATATCCGACAAATTCCCCCTGCATCGCCCAACAACATTAAAATGCGATGCTCAACCAATCGGCTGTGCAACCAAAATTGCCTGCAGCGAACGGCGGGAGGCCGGCGCATCTTAAGAGATCCACTATGCATACCGCTGTTCATAGATCACAGCAGAGGTTGCTCAGATCACTCTGTGATCGGTGTCTCTGTTATAGTGATTTATATTGAGCTAGTTCGGTAGAACTATTGCTTTGTATGTACTGCTTTTTGCTTGTTTAATTGTTGAGTTTCTGCTTTCTGCAGTGGCCCTTTATCCTCTTGGGCGGGAAAAGGGTGGAAGGATGTAAGGTGGATCTTAATTTAGCAGTTTGAACTTGAGTTTTGTGAAATTAAAGCCGCAATCTTATCGAATTTGGCTTAAATTTTGGAGTCGGAGGAGAAGCAATTGGACTAGCTACGGCTTTGGTGAGGTGGCCGGAGTACATAATTACGTGGACTGGGATTTTTGTGCGTTTAGAGTTCGTTCTTTTTTTCGTTTCATTTGTTTTTTGATTTTGATACGGTGTTTTCTTGCTTTGTTTTTAAAATATTTATCTTCGTTCATCCAAACATTTCTATTTATCTTAGTAACTTCCCGGAAATATTACTAAATACATTTTGCTCCGTTTCACTTTCTTATCTAAGGTTTTATTTAAACAAAGGAAAAAATACAGTTCAGATTTGGACATAATTAATCACTTGTAAGTACCCATTAATGTTCAAGTTTTGAAGAGTTTTAATAGACCATTACACAACATTAAAATAATTTGGCCGCGGCTCAGGCTCGGCTCGTCAGGCCTGGGCGCACCATAGTACTAGTATGCATAAAGTGTTATGAGTTTATAATGTGGTTTTGCGCAATCGTTTTCGCGAGAGTTCGGCCATCATCAGGCTTTGAAAATTTGTCGATAACAAAATTCAACATACTTATATGTAATTTTGGTAGGACTGAAAAAAGCATGGATATGGATGGTAATACATTGTTTCTTTTTGTGTTTAATACATAAGTGTGTGGAACTTGCAGTTTTCTTCACGATATCAAAAACACTCCTTGAAAGTAGTAGATTTTTGGGTTTTTAAGGATATCGTGGAATAGAATTTCTTTCTGATTTTTTTTAATCACGAGTGTTTCACCTCCAGATGTGTTTTCTCCAAAGCTTACACCGGAATGTTCAGTCCAGTGTAAACTTTTCAGTAAATTACCTCTAAAGATGTAAGCCGTTCGTGATTGCAAAACGTCAGGAAGAAATTATGCACAGCGACAAAAAAGTCCCAAAATCCGCTGGTTTCATATATCATGCTACACAGCTTTAATTGTGCGTATTTAAAGTAGGTATTATTGAAACATTCTCTATGCAACACAGTAATTCATTTGTGCCACAAATCAATTGCTGTGTTGATCTGAAATGTTTAACCCGCGTTTCGCTAAGCTTGCCCTGAATGTGTGATTCATCCAACTCAATTTCGAACAGAACATTTTTTAATATCTATTTTAGGTAGGATATCTTATTGCGAAGATTGTTCCTTTGCAGATTCAAACTTTACATGTTTTTTAATGATATTAGAAACGGTTTAAATCTAATGAAAACGTTTATTGTTATAAATCAAACCGGCTAACAACGCAAAAATAATTTATAGTTTCAGATATAAGTATTAGAAGATTGAAAAAACTATCTTAATATAATAGAAACATTTAATTAATCTGACCAAATAAATCAAAGGTTACTTAACAATTGCTTTTTTAAATTATCACAAATAATTTGTCAATGTCTCAACCGATCTTGTAGGTAGTGTGCTATTATTTTCCCTGTAGCATAACTGGGCTCAAGATACAGACAAAATTAATTTTAGCATGTTTGAAATATTTATCTATTTATTTATTTATTTATTAAGTACTTATTCTCGAGTTCAAACGCCGTCGTCGCTTGAAAAAACGACACTTTTCGCCCTTGTATCGAAAACTACTATTTAGACACTTCGGCTTCCAAAGTTGTTCCAGTAAAATTCGCTAAGCAAATGGCAAAGATCGAAACGATGTGACACCTTGATAAGCATCACTTCAGCATATAGTTTGCAAATTAAAAAAATATGTTAATAATAGACAGTGTATTTGAGTCAAGACATAGAAAATATATTAATCGATAAGAAAAAAATAAAAATTTATAATAAAAATTCTAGCTGTTTATGTGGCAAAACTAAGACTGACGAAGGGTTAAATAATTGCTACTTCTTGGTTGGTAGGTTGTTCTTGCAATAGACGGACTTCATAATTAATCCTGTTTCTACAGCTTGATTTTCACCATTGTCTTGCTGCAGACTTATCTGGCCACTACTTCCACAACGTAAAATAGTAGCATATTTCTTAACTCCTCGTTTGAATGCACCACTTTTCTCATCTTTTTTTCACTGTCTCAAATGAGACACGATTGTAAACGTATTTTTTCTTTAATGTTAATTGTTGTAAAAACCGTTGAAAATTGAGAAAAAAATGTAAGGAATATTTTTTGCATTAATATAGTAATACAATTCATATACTAAGTATATATAATACAATTCATATACTGTATACATTTTTTTTGGTTCTTGGATTTATTTTATCTATAGTGATTAATGCTAAACTGAACCGATGAGTCATAAAGAATTCGAAGCGACATTTCGCTCCTACGACGTTTTTGGTTTAATTATATCTCCGTATCCTTAGACCTTTTTCTAGCAGTATAAAATTGATTGGCAAAGGTAATCAATCGATTTCTATTTTGCTATTAATTAAAACTTTGAAATAAGTGTATTTTAAGATTCAACCAAAAGATGAACACCAGTGAAGTTTTAGTCGATCCCAACGTTTCTGTGGAATTTGAAGTATTTGGAAAAGTTCAAGGTAAGTTTTAAAATTTAATTCGTTATCAAAGTCGATCGCCAATAAAATATATGTCAGGTTTGGCCAAGTTGTCTGCTCTTTGCGTAAGACTTTCGTACGGGCTATTAGAAACAATTACTTTTCTTGATTATAGAAGTATATCGCTACTCATCCTTCTTACACTTTATCGATACTCAAACTTACTTGGAACCAATATTTTATTTTAAAACCCTTATAGCTTTAAAAACATCTTCCGTATAGCTCGATTTAGAAATGTCCGCAGCACGCGTGGCATTTTTCAAATTTTTATTTCACAAATCACATATGCTTCTAGCAAATCTGCTAGGCACGTAAGTTTGATTTGCCTGGTTGTTGGTTGATGTGAAATGTTTTTCAGTAGTTTTTACATTCCGCATAAAAACAATAATTAAACATCATTTATACTTTTTAGGTTGTTCTTTTACCAAATACTGCAAAGATTTGTGTGAAGAGCTCAATGTTGGCGGTTGGATCAAAAATACCAAAAGGGGCACAATTACCGGAAAAATCCAGGGACCTAAATCTCGAGTGGAACAAATGTAAGTACTTCAATATTCCACTCTCAATAGACAATCATCAATAAATTATTTTCTCAGAGTTTACTGGCTCTCTAACAAAGGTTCTCCTGAAAGCCATATAGAGCGATGCGACCTAAACAACTGGCAAATGTTGGCAAAGCTGGATTATACAAGTTTTACTATTAGATTTTAGTAGTTACTCATGATATTATATGTGTTAATTAATAAGCTTTTGTAATATATCTAAGCATTCGCTTACTGAAAATTACTTTTCATACTTTTTGATCAATAATTTACTTTTATTACTACTTACTACCTGATAAGTCACCATTATTTACTCCATTTCCCTAGTGAAGTGAAGTTATATTTCTCTCCCTAGGTCCATAATAATAATAACAAAGTACCTAGATAAGATACCTAAACTACCTAACAAAGATGTTTACGTTTTTCATTAAATTTAGTCTGCCCACCTCTCTCAGTTCAAGTGATATTCCATCCAGTTCCACTTCTAAATCAATGTAACTTTATGATTCACTAATTTTTGGCGCTTCCGGAAGTTTTTCATAGAACAATTTCATGGCTTTTGTTAGTTTTCTGGAGACCCGTAATAGCATTTTTTTAACAAATCAACGCCTTTTAATCTGCAGGCGTTTTCCAAATTAAATGCGTTTTAATATTGAAGAATAACTATTTCGAGTGAGGAATTACCTCCATGTAAATGGTGTCATAAAATATATGATTATCTAAAAAAATCAATTACATAATTAAAACCAACCATTTAAATATTTAAATAAAAATAAATATATTGAATTATTTATTGTTCATTGTACGTACTAACAAGTTAGACACACCTAATGTAATTTACAAAATAGACTGTTTAAATTGTGATAACACATACATAGGTCAAACTGGACAATATCTAAAGAA
>NW_026018508.1:4173731-4184150 GCF_020466585.1 Dendroctonus ponderosae
TTTTTTTTTTTTTTTTTGACTACCTGTTATTTTAGTAAAACTGATGATGGTGGAAAACACCGAAACGTTTTTTTTTAAATTGATAAATGAACAATAAATAAATGACTGAAGAACCCAGGACTTGATTTTAATTTTGGAATTATTTATTGTAAAACATTTTCATGAAATGTATCTTGTAATTATTGTTTCTCTCTCTGTAGACCAAGTAGTTTGTTATCAGTTATATTTTACGCTTCATTTCCATTTCAGTATCGTCGTCTGCTCGATAACTTCTAATTTGCAGTTTGCACTGTTATTTTGTTCGGATTTGAGAACTACTTCCCTGTACCACGTGTCGTGTATTTCTTACGCTATTGAATTACACAACAGGACCACAAAGAAAAAGAAACCAAGTACGGTTTCAAAATTATTTATTTCAAAACCTATCCGTGTCTTTACAATCTTGAGAAAAATTACAAAAATGGACGAGCGGAATATAAAGTTAAATATTTCCCTGAGCTACGTCCAGAATATCACAATTCTTACCTTTTTGTAAATATGGGTAAAACTGATATACAACCACTTTATAGCTAAAACTAGCAGAAAATCATGTTTGCTTTATCAATTTCAAAACAATTACCCATTCAAGTACCGGATTGATCTAAATTCGTTTAAAAGTGCTAGTGGGAATTTTATTCTACATATTTTAGCTATCGGATTGAATCACCATACCAAAAAGGTACTTAAAATAACTTAAGTCTCAAATAAAGAGTGCCATTCAAACAAATTCATACAAATGCAACTCTGTTTTTGTAAGTCAATAGGTAAAGACCCGTTGAATCATATATTCTCGATTTAAATATGTATACATTCGAAACATTTTCAACACATGAGAACCGGCACAGTGGTTTGAACCAACTAAATGGAAAGAAATAGTCAAAAAAGTAGCACATCCGAATCACCATAAATTCCAAATAATTTCCTTTTTTGTTATTCTTGATTTAAGTTCAGTTGGAATCACTTACCTCTTTCCATTGTCGTTCTATGCTTAAATGTACTTACAAGAAGAGCTAATAAAGTTCAACTACCCTTCCTTAAAAACATTTTGACAATTCTAAATGAATTCAATAAATGCTAATCTAAATTCTACATTCAGTCTATTTCTTATTTTTCAACTGGCTTTTACCTTAGGTCGATTGAGATTTGGCGAAGTTATTTCGAGGATATTCATTAGCCAAAGCAGCTTTATCTATTTTTTACATATGAATTTGGCCTTCGGCTATTGCATATCCCACTTTAGCTTTAGCCTATCGGGTTAAGAGCCCCGGTTATTCGTATGAACCCTGTGATGATTCACGTTTTTCCTGCTCCGATTGCCACTGAACCTATAAATTAAAATCCATAAAAATATGCACGAAAAAAAAGCTAGATATTAACCTTTTGTCGATGTTGTTTAACATGATCTTTAACTATATCCAGTGCCATTTTTTCTGTAAGTAATCCATCTTCAGAAGCGTACGCTGCAGATTGCCAAGCAATACCTAATTTAGCAATTTCTCTTCCCGACATGCCGTCGGTTATTTCAGCCATTTTTGTACACAGGGCGCTGTAGTCGAATTTGTCTACTTTCAATCTGCTAAAAAGTCAACCGAAAAACGAAAGTTAGTTTTAAATTACAACAGTTTTAAGAACTAATATCTCCTTAGCAACAGTAGCATCTGCTTTTTTAAATCAAATATTTACCTTTTTCCTTCGGTGGCAGGCTGCAAAACAAATTTTTGGAAGTATAATCGTATTAGTCTTTCGCGTTCTACCATTCCCGGCAACGAGAATTCAACCATTTCGTCGAGGCGATCATTTACAGCCCAATCAAATTGTTCCGGTGTGTTGGAAGCTAATATTAGCATAAATTTGTTGCTTTGTTCACCTAAAGGAATACAAAGTTATAGTTTGCTAATTAAATGGCACATAATATTTTATGCCTCCTGAGTGATTTTATCTATGTATAAAATATATTCAATACGACGTTTATTAGCAACTCACCGGTTCGATACAGGAAAGCGTTCAAAGTAGCTCGTAAATCTTCAGATAACTTTTCTGATGATCTTTTACGCAAAAAAGCATCAGATTCGTCTATGAACAGTAACAGTCCCTTTCTGGAGGTGTTTGCCCAATCAAACACTTTATGGATTGCAGTTACTCCGTCTTTACGCATAGGCGCGATGTCACCTCCTGTTAAAATAGCGTAGTCCATACCCGAATGCTTTGCCAGTTTCTGTGTACAAAATGATGAAGAGTTAACAATCGTACGTGAACGCAATGTGTATCTTGTTTACTTTGGTGAACATAGTTTTTCCAGTTCCAGGTGGTCCGTGCATAAGAATATTCCTATACATTCCTCTGTTGCGTTTGGTATTTTTGGTCGCTATCGCAATGTCCCTCAATCTTTCTTCCATTTTGGGTGCTAACACAATACCTTGAAGTACATCATCCTCTTTTTCTCTTAGCCTTTTTAGGGTTTCAATGGGGTGTTTAGCAGCTTCAAGAAGAGAAAATCTTGATGTTTCCTTTACTAATGTCGGCTTTCCTAAATAGAACAGAATCAAATTTAACGAGTTGGTTGTCTTTGTTTTGATTCACAATGAACTAATAACAAAAATAAGGTCTTGCTGTTCTATAAATGGGATAACAATGTCCTATGAAATTTCGTTTGCAATAAATTAAAAAATAATTAATAAAATATACGTTTTTACCGCGCGAACTTTCGCTATCGTGCACATCCGTAAAAAACAAGGCATTTTCATGGAATTATATCAGTTCGTTCTCAACATGGAGTCGGAACTTTTATACACTATCAAATAACTAAAGGAAATAATTACCACAACGGCGTTGTCGAGTTAAAACGAAATAAATAGATAGTGATGTATGCCAAAATACGCGAATTAGAAAGAGATAAAATTGGCTACTTTACCATTAAACTGTTAATATATCTACATTACTCGAATTGTGAGCGGAGGGTAATTTTGGAAATTCCTGCTCTAATTGAAAATTGCCATGTCCCTGCATATTGGACCTGTTGGTGGATGCACACAAAATGTTTATCGCGGAAGAGCCTGCCAGGCACTATTTATTTTAACATCCTGAACACGTACACTAGTTCTAGCTAGATTTCTCACTTGATTTATTGCCTCTTTCTTCTCGAATAAAAAAACTCAGACAAGCAAAACCATAATAACTATAATAAAAATCTACATTATCTATGGATCGCACGCCCTAGTCCCGCTCAACTACTATGATCCTGGCTTAATTCCGAAGGTATTAGAGGTTGAAATGCCCCGGAAAAATGCAATAAAAACCAGCGCGTTATCAAATGACTCCTTGGCGTGAAGTAGCTTTTGAATGCAGATATTCAATCTTATTCCGCTTCTTCTTCTCGTAGTGCTTATCCGGTTCGGATGCTGGCGACTAGCACGGGTATTCTAACTTTATTGGCTGCTGCACGGAACAGTTCAGTTGTGGTTAAGGCAAACCATTGCATGAGGTGTTGAAGCCAAGAGTTTCTTCTCCGTCCGGATTCTCTATGGTCATATATTTTGTCCTAAAGAATGAGCTGCAGCAGACCATACCGATCTTTGCTTCGTGTTATAAGACCCAAGGATTCACACTTTCCATAGTTGAGCCTTTGTAATACTTCGACGTTGGTAATCCGGTCTGTCCATGCCTTACACAACATTCTACTGTAGCACCACATTGCTCTTTCGAGTCAACGTCCATAATTCGACTCCATATAACAAGATTAAAAACAGCAGCGTAGTAGATTTATTTTCGTTGTTGTTGGTAGACCCGATTTTTAAAACTCTTAATTTTGATGAAGGATGCTCTGGCCTTTGACCATTTATATTTGTCCCCCATTGACCATTTATATTTGTGCCCAGTTATTTATAGCTGCTTATCCTTTCTATTTGTTGTTGATTTACTATGAGTTGGTTAAAGGAGATGTGGGTTTTACTAATTATCGTGTTTTTTTCTTGTTTATGTTAAAGTCTGCTGTGCGCGCAATCTGTAAGCTTTCCAAGCTGTCTGCGAATATGATTGTGTCATCCCCATACCTAATGTTGTTCAGTCGTTGACCATTTACAAGAATGCCAATCTCACTGTCCTCTAGAGCCTTCTTCATTATTTCCTCGTAGTAGAGATTAAAAAGTAGGGGGACATTATGCAGCCTTGTGATACTCCCCGTTGTATGGTCACTTCTTCCGTCAGCTCTTTTCCTACTCTTATGCCGCGTTCAGATCAAATGCGAGGCAAACGTTGCCCGCTCGTTATGTACAACAACATGGTCGTGGTACACGGTAGGTGTTTTGGAAATTAGTCGCGATTTATCTATCCATGATCGTTTCTTCAACCGCAGATCAAATGGGATTATGGCGCAGTGTGGACGGTTTATTTTTCGGTACACATAAAACATGCAAATTAGGGATTCCTGGGTGGAAACTGAAAACAAAATTCGCAGCAATACCCCAAGAGGCGCATTGTTGTCTCGTTCACGTTCCGTAAGGTCTAAAATTCCGGAGAGTCGCGTCACACTGCGTTCCGGACAGTTTTTCGTGCACGTATTGGCACTTTTTGACACGTTTCGTGCACGTATTGACATGTTCAATAGGAGCGAATATTAACAACATTACGACTGATTTTGTAATTTATTTCAAATGTCGGAAGAGATGTTAATTGGAACAGTCAGAGGACATCAGAAGTTGTATGATACGACTATAACATGTTAACTGTATGAAATCCAAATTAATAAAAATAAAATAAAATACATATAAAATAACGTGTTAATTCATAAATGCGTTAAGAAAACGAATACCTTAAGAAAACGGATAATTTTTGTTCAGTGCCGATCGGCTTCTGGGCATTACACCCATCGGATTCAATAGATAGTTTGATCGTTTCACGTAATTCGTTAGACTGTACTCTGTCGAAAGTAATTGTTAAAAACACTATCCCGAAATTCGGCTATTATCCTGGATGGTTCATGGGTCGATTTCTCTTTGATAAATTAAAATTATTTGGTGATTTATATCTTTTCGCCCCTGACGAATAAAGCAACATTTTATCTTCAGCATGACTATGTGACTCTGAACTAAAGAAACGTAAATAAATATGTTTACATTTCTCATTCATATGGAGTGAAAAGTGATTTAACTGAAACTGGCACGCACTGTGTCGCAATATGCGGATTCCGGCGCTAGACGTGAGACAAGTTGGCATCAAAAACTTAATTTGCACCTAGCCTTAAGGGTATGCGCGATATCCCGGTAAAAAGTTGTTAATACACCGAGTGACACGACACACTTTTCAATACTTTTCAGCATTTTGGGTAAGACTACCATCCATTTTTTTTAGATACATACCAATTCTAGATTCAATGAATCTTGCTGTAACCGACGTGGCCCCTTTAGCTGAATAGACACCTAACGCAAGCAAAGAAAGACCGCCTGCAGCGGTAAGTACTTTGTCCCAATCTGTTAACATTGCTTGGGCACCAGTACCAATGACACCACCTGCCGTTCTGCAAAAAATAATTTATATGAAAGTACAGTTTTCAATTGTTGCTCAAACTCGAAGTGCAGTTACTTACTTAATGCTTTCCAAAACAGTAGCTCGATGTTCTTGGGCCCTTAATCTGATCTGCTCGAGATTTAAGTCGCGATTCTCTCTATCAACTTTGGCTTTAGCCTTCAACTCAGCTTCAATTCTTTTCATATCACTTTTATGTCTCACCTCAATCTCATGTTCGAGTGTTGCCCTGCGCAATGCCTCTTGTTTAGCAACAGATTCTTCTTGCCTGATATAAATAAACAGATATAGAATTATAGCAAAACGCACATATTTCCGGATTATTACTTTCTCAAACTTTCATCGTTCATACGTTGTTGTTGTGCAAGTTGCTCATCATATCGCTTCCTGGCTAATTGATCTTGATATTGAGCTCTAGCTTGGTGCTGCCTAGTCTCCTCCTGAAGCAATTTTCGTTTCTCTTCTGCTTCGGCTCTCTTGGCCTCAATTTGCATCTGCGAAATATGAGCCTCATATTCCTTCATTTTTGCCTGTTGCTCAAGTTGCCTTGTCGTTTCTTGAAGTTTGGATAGCTCAAGAGCTTCCTTCGGAAATTCTGAAATATTTAAACTATCGTGAGATACAATTCAGTTAAATTTAGAAATAAGACAAAAACACATAGAATAATAGATATGTTTGCAGTGTGGCCTGATTAAAATCGTATTTTTAAATATTAATACATTTTTTATTTTACACCACGTCTTCACATTTATGAGGATTATAAAGCTGATAGATTTCGAATCAATTTAGTATCTATGTCTTTTGCTGTGTATAAATGGTCACAAATTATAGGATAACAGTAGTTCACCCGTACTTCTATACTAATTAACTAACCCATGTTTTTAGTAAATTATAATTTTTAAGTGCTACGTGTGTATATGGATTAGAAATCACGCTTGATCTAAAAAAACCAATATTTTTAATTGCATCGTTTCTCATAAATCATTAATCTAAATTTATTAAATTCAATTTCGTTTCAAAAAAAATGACCGCTTATCAAATCTTGTTTAAAAAATTAAGTAAGTGGTATCACATTAGGTGGTTTTACGTATTAGAGTTGAAGAGTATACACATAACTTTATGGCAAACTACGATATTTTTGGTGGTTTTTGAGTCATTTGCAATTTCACGTTTTTCATTTAACAAAACAATGTGTTTTTGCTAAGTTTATGGGAATTACTTTTAGTAAACAATCCCACGAAACGAATTTTTTACTTATTTAATTAAACCTTTGTATTAGAATTAAAAATATTCTGATATAGAAACAGTAAAAATAATAACCTTTAGAATGTTAATTTAGTCGTCATCGAGGTTGTAATAATAACATTAACAAAAATACACACACAAGTAATGTTTTTTTGGCCTCTGTCGAAACGTTATAACTTTCTTAATGTGGTATCTTGCTGACATTAGTAGAGCACCCTGTCTATTGACCTTGGTGTTTGAGTTGTTTTATGAAAAATTAAATTTCTTCTGAATTTCAAAATATTCTTCATTTCACCAAGGCAAACTCCATGTAGGCGCCCCACTAGTAGAACTATTGTCATACTTCGTCTAAATTTGAAAAACTCGCCTTCTAAGCAAATCTAAATTGAATTTTTATCAGTAAAAAAATATGGTCAGCTAACCCATTTACCACAAGATCAAAGTTCACCATAAAGTAGTATTTGATATTGGTTTTATTCATGAAATATTAACTATTATATAACCACAACAGAGTTATTCTTACTCGACTTCTCCAGATCTCTTGCCGCCTGTGCTGCCCGCTCCAAAGCGCTGGAGTCAAATCGATAGGCCTCCATTTGCCTGCGCTCCGACTTCGTTAATGAGGGCTCTTTGGGAGAGCCCTCATCTGAACCACCACCGGCACCCGCCGGAACACCAAGCCCCATTTGAGAAAGATCGGGTCCTTGGTCTTTATTTCGTCCATAGCCGAATAACCACGACATATTTATTCAAATTAATTAGTTTAAAGCGAAAGAACTATTACAAATTCAACAAATTTATGAAACATTCACAACGTGCCTACTAAATACGATTAGGACACAAATGAAGCATGAGAAAGAAGAAAATCTAAGGTTAAGAGTTTCGTTGCCAACAGGATTTAATGAAATTTCCCTAGTCACTTTTTTTTGTCTACATCTTATCTTTTTCTATCTTGTGGATATATAAGCATGTACTTTCACGTAATAAACTAGTTCTTGACGTAATAAGAAAGTTCAATTTCACCTCAAAAACTTTCAAATTTAATATTTAGGTTTAGACGACAAAATTCACATTTAGGAATTTTTTTATTTACTATTAACGATTATGTTTAGATGCCGAAACATCGTTATAATCTAAAATGTGCTCTAGTGAGACAGAGATTTAAGAGGGTAACTAAATATTCTTAAATGTATGCCATTGATCTGTATACTATGTGAAAAGCTACTCATGCTAAGTACAAGAATTTAAAATTTGGTTATTCTCTAAGAATGTTAGTTTCTTTTATTTATTGGACAGTGTGAGGGATGTATGAGCTGAGTAGGAAGAATGGTAGAATGTATATGAGCAGGTAATAGGAAATAAACGACTCAGGGAACTCTTTTACCCCAAAAAGTATATTAACTATTAAAGTAATTGTGGTCAGCTATTACTTTTTTAGCCACATTCTTAACTTGTTTCAAGGCATGTTTCAATTTCGAGAATAGAATAAAGTAAAGCTTAATATTAGATACAAATAAAGTAGAACATTAATCGATATATTTTATCTGAGAAAGCTTGGCACTTCAGAGCCAATTTTTTGTTGAATTAATTTTCCATATCCGCCTCTACCTGCATCGTAATCAGTTCTGTATTCATCTCGCACCTGAAAAATAATAAAAAATGATGGATTCGCTATTCTAAATTTAATTTAGTATATTTATGGATATATGGCATATACCATGAGACAAGGCAAATGCATTTTGTTCCTTGTAAGTGAGAGACACTAAGTTTTTTGTGAGAATTATTTTTATCCTCCAATTCCCCTAGAGGAATTACGCAAATTGTGTATTGCCTCTATACAGGAGTTCATGTGAATAAAGAATATAACATCTGGATTTTAAACGGTTTTCGACAATTAACAATACATTATTAATTATTAACAGTTTATGATTTAACAAGGGTTTGTGGATCAGTGGATATTAAAAGTTAACGTTACGTCGATTTTTAAATTTAATAATAGTGTAGACGTAATTTTACCACAAATATCTTATATTTAACGCGGATAAATAGACTTATGGAACACCCTAACACATGTTTGTTTAATGTCATATGATTATAGCCACCGTACCGTTTTTAATTGACCAAACAAGTCAATGTAAACTTTGTAACGAATTTAAATATTGTGCTTATAACAAGTTGTCAATGAAAATAAGGAATTATTCGTTTGGCTAACGTACCTGCCCTCCAGTTTTTCCTCGCCCATATTGACGACCTTCAATAAACCCGGCATCCCAGTCAGTTCTTACTATTCTATCATCTAGTCTTGTACCATTAATATATCTAAAAAGAATGAAAACACAGTATATTCATCGAGACTTGAGCAGGTAAGCTCGTCACAAACCAGCTGCAATTATTTATCTTAGCTTTGTTATATTAAATGGGAACATCAAGAGTTAATTACGATTTGTTTTACTCGATGCAATGGGCAACATTTTCAACTGAAGTACCCATGTGCTTATAAGTACGTTTGGTAAATTAGAAACGAATGGAACTTCGTTCAGATACAGACATTTAATCAAGATCTCTATACATTATTCCTGATGTTCTCAAAAAAATTCCGTTTACGGAGTTAGCAGCAACAGCAACACAGATGTGTACTACCTGCAAATTACCTTAAACAGTTTTCAGCGTCAGCCCTTGTGTAATATTCGATAAAGCAAAATCCACATGGTGTCTTTTTATATTTGTCTAACCCCATGATAATTCGCTTAACGTCACCACACTTTGAAAACAGCTCGTAGATCTGTTCTTCTGTAGTATAAAACGATAAATTCCCCACATAAAAAGTGGATGAAACTCGTAGGAGTTTGTCTTGTTCAGCTCGAGTGCCCTACAAAATAAAACTTTGCACATAGTAATATCAAACTTTCTGACAATTATTACATACCTTGAAATGTTGATCGCGGTAAGAACTAAGATCTAACGAAGTCGAGAATTTCCCCATTTTTAATGAAACTGGTTAATCCGAAACTCTGTTTATCTTAATGTGCTTTCCAACATAAATATTAAACAAATAATATTTTTCGTTTACACATAACCGCTAGTGACGTTTCTGACATACATCAAAACGCTCATTGACTTCGTCTTTCGAAAGGACTGAAAAGTTATTCAGTACTTAAGAGAAGACGAAATAAACTATTAACCTTACAAAATTGGATGCGTAAACAAGTCGTTTAGTTTTAAACGCCAAATAATTTTATTCATTTTTGAAATAATTGAAATTCTGTAATAATGGTGAGCATAGGGTTTTCTTCTATCGAGTTAAGTTCTTACCGAGACCAACATTTTAAGGTGAGTATAATTTTAGATGAGGTAATGGAGCACCTTATTCAAATATAACCATATAATTAAATTATTTAGTTAATTCGTATATATTTTCTTACTATGTACTAGTCAATTAGCATTATTTAACTCTCTGTATTTCGAACTATTCGAATTTATATGTTATCACTATTTATACGGGAGTTACGAAAAAACCGAGGAAAAATCCCCTAACTTAACCTATTGGTATAATATATTCCATATAAATGAGTGGATTTTTGTAGAAATAGGGTTCTAAAATATTCGATTATAATC
>NW_026018508.1:4184580-4210531 GCF_020466585.1 Dendroctonus ponderosae
CCTCAATCTAGTATAGGAAGTATAGTATTAGTAATTCTTCGTATAAAGAAATACCGTGGGCTTAAAGGTCAAACTGACCAAGTCTAAAATATACATTTTTGGTAAATGCACTATTAAACCGAGCCAAAATTTTTATCAGAGTCTTTTTGGAAACTTGGGCATTAAAAACATATTTTAGGGCACTTGTTTGTGTGGCTTTGGAGAACGTGAGTTTTTGAAGACCAATATATTATTTTTTTAAATTACTTGATTACAAAGAGAAATATGGTAATTTTCGACTTCCATTTTAGTCTTAAACCCACGATGTGTCACTTAATTTGAGTCGTGTGTTCCTTGTTGAAGTGGATTTACTTTAATAGAACTTCGAAAACATTTTGATAGTTATTATATAATACTAAGTGTTAAAAACATTAGTTTAAAAATGAAATTGAAAACCGCCCAAAATCATTTTTTTCAAATGTAATCCCCCAATTTTAATATTGTATCATATTTAGTATTCAAAACATGGGTGATTTGGTGTGAGGTCTTCTACTTTAAATTTTCTATAATCTGTTTAACAGCATAGGGTCATCGACTTTTATTCTTGCGGGTAAAGAATGGAAAATGTGTAACATGTTCTTGATTTAACTGTATCGCATTCTCCAGAAATAATAAGTGCGTTTAAATAATCTTTGTATGGTTTAAGCGTCCGGTCATGATTATTAATTATTGTTAAACGGTAAGATTATGTACCGTGTAAAACATTGTTGCCGCCCTTCGGATCTAGTTTTTTCCTAATGTCTTAGTTTTCGAAAATAATTAATTTTTTTTGTTTTTTTTTCGGTACTCCCTAAACTCCCGCAAACAAAACGCCCGGAGGAATAACGCCAATTTTGAATCGCCCTGTATATAACCGATTCCGACATAACTTTCATTGCACAAACCCTTCGTAAATTGCCATCATTATTGTCATGGCATGAGTAACTTTTCGAAAAACCCACCGTCCACTTGCTTGGTGGGCTTTTAAAATAAACATTTTCCTTGCTTGGTCCAAACGCTAGATGTGCGCCAAATTTCAGCTCAAAAGCTACAAAAATTCTCCCACAAACCCAAATCTATGAATAAATTTAAAGCTTAACCATCTTTTAATTGATTAAGACTTATACATACTTATATACTTACTGTTATACTTGTACATTAGCTCACAGGTTTTTTTTGTTTGGTGTACCTACTTTTCATACATTTAAATATATATTACCTACAACTGTTATATATCGACGTCGTCGCGACAAAAAGACGTAAGCTCCATGGGGCAAATTTTACAGGAGAGAGAAAAATGCAATAACTAGCTCTAAAGTGTCTTAATTATCGATTAAATTAAGATTTTGGAGCTTAAGTCTTCATTAATTTCCAAACACGATAATATATGTCGCTTAAGTCTTTTTTGAAGGCGCTTACGCCCTGTCCTTATAAAATTGAATGCAATATTGTGGTTGATACAACCTACATACGCCTTTCCTTTTAAAATCAAGGCAAGAAATCGGAACTTACGCCATTTATATATTTTTTGAATTTTTATTCACGTTGTTTTTAAAACAAAATTTTTATTTGAAAGATCAACAGTTTTAAATTATAGAAAAATAAAATAAAATGAATATAACGTTCATTTTTATTTATACGTTATTTCCGAAGTACCAAATGTACCCAATTTTTCTTGAAAAATAAAAAAAACTTAAGAACAGAAACTAAACGAAGAATTAAAATAAATATTATAATATACTTCTCCTAAAATAATTAACGCAAGATTTGACTCTTAGCAGAAGAAAAATCGAAATAATACAACACAAAATAATTATTGCACCGAATAATAAATATTCTCTATCTACCACATCGGTTTCAGGTAACACGTCTTCAGGTACATTCGTTCCATGAGAGGAAAGCGTTAAGTATTCAACATGGTAAGGTTTTTGAATCACGAGTTTATCACATAAGTTTCGTAAGTCTTTTAATTTGTTTTTCTTAATTGGCAATTCTGAAAAATATGCTCGAACAGGAAATTTAAATTTCCTCATAGGCCAATCAATTTTACGAAATGCCGCATCAGACAAATAACTTGTAGTTAAATAAAGAGAATTTAAATCTGTTTTGGAAACAGATGCGCGTCGAATATCTGTTACTTTAATTTCATAACCGTCAACTCCCTTAATTTTTTTATTGCTAGCCATAGACTTCCAGTCTAAAAATTGTTCAAAACGTACTGGAATAACTTCATAAAGCTTGGGCTTCCTCCAAGCGTTTCTGAGTAATGTACAATGTACAATCCATTCAGAAGGTGCTTGGACATTCAATTTAGAAACATACTTTTCTATAACGGCGTGCACACTATCTACTGGCATGTAAGTGTGGCCAGCTGCTAAGTACGTTATAATAACTTCTTCTATGGCTTGTGATATCCTCACAAAGTACAATAACATGGTTAATAGGATTTATTTTTGTTCTGGCCTGGGCAATTATCACAGTAGAAGAGTACTTTACGATACTTCTTTTCTTCATCAATTTTCAAAATATAATTGTGGAGATGAGTACAAATCTCATTTACTTCTCGTTTTCYRTCTTTCTCCTCCCAGACATAGCAAAAAGCGTTCTTAGTTTTGCTTTCGTAAATTGTAAAGTTGTAGACTGCATATTTTCTACTGAATCCGTAGAGMATATTTTGACCATGCCGTGTACCTAAAACTTTTTGTCATAATAATCGTTAAAATAATAATCTCTATAGTTGTAGATAAAATATTGTACGTAAAACGTAGGATATTATATTATTAACGTACTTATGTTATTACACGACTCGGCCTACAGCCTCGTCTTGCAAATCTTCATATGCGTGCATTAATAATATTCACATTCTACTGGTTACGTAATAACTATTTTACACCGCTAACTGACACGTAAACTGTTCAGAGAACCACTCCTATTTTAACTATAGACTCTGTGGAGTTTAGAGTTTCAACTTTACTACAGTTTAGACATTTTAGTTGATACTTCCTACCTTATGTGCCACATTTGGAAGATGTATCAAAACTATTCCACTTGAAGCATATTGCTACATTCAAATGTAGCTTCATCCATAATTTCCACTAGATGTTTGCCTACTTAAATGGGGGTTTTGAAGTACATACTTTGGAGATGAATTGATCTAGGCTACATTTGTTGATTTTATTCAAGTGGTTGGTAGGTACAGGAATTTAAAATTGACATTAAAATTACTTCATGCAATTCGCTTCACTGTTTTTGGATCACTTCAGATACCGCAATAGCAATATTTGAGGATTCCTTAATTGCATATTACTTATAAGGGCTAAGAATATTATTTAGAAATGTAATAAAGAAAAATGAGTATATTTTCTATGGCGTTAGATGCTAGAGATGTTTTACTCAAATGGGTGACCTGAGGAGAAGGTACTCATTTAAACTAACGCCATGAGTCGTTCGCACTTTATTCACTAACTTCAATACATATGTATTGAAGTATTAGTTTTCAATACTAATTTCCATCATGTGTTTTAAGTAAGAACTCACATTTAAACTAAATAAATGGTATACGTTAAAGTAACGGAGTGGCGTATGTTAAATTTAATTTCACCAGGAGATTCACGACATCAGACAAAAACTTGGTATTGGTCATTGGTGCAAACGATTTTGGTTAGACTAAGCTGGCCGTTAAATCATTTATTCATTTTTGCATAAAATGCATAAATAATAATATTTATTATTCTATATATTTTTCGCAAAATATAGATTTTTCTCATGACTCTAGGGGAGTAGATCGGAACATGACAAGAAATTGCGCAACTCTTCAACCCTATACGTGGGCAATTTGTCTTTTTACACCACGGAAGAGCAAATATATGAATTATTTGCGAAATGTGGCGAAATCCGGAGAATCATTATGGGCTTAGACAAATATAAAAGGACTCCATGTGGTTTCTGTTTTGTGGAATATTACAAAAGAGCTGATGCTGAAAATTGCTTAAGGTAATTATTAAGTTCCTTGGATTTATTGAATCTCACCGATGATTAATATTAATATCTTAATATCAATTTCAGTAGTTTATATTCTTACAAAGTTTCAATTTTGGTGATTAAACATTTCGGTCATAAGCTATAAAAGGAGAAAACATTATTTGTGCCCATAATTATGAAATTAAAAAAATGAGTTTATCAGTTATTACAAACTACATTATTTTAAACTAACATTATTTAATGAATTTTTTTACCTTAAAGTGGTTGTAATTTCAACGAGTCATGGATAGATTATTGAAAAATTAACCTTCTAAAATCTTCTATAACATTTCTTTAGCTGATTCTCAATTTCACGTTTTGCATCTTTCATCTAAAAGAGGAACACTAAAAATATACGGACATCTTAAGCTTCTTCCATTATACACTATCACTAGACATTAACGCAAGAAAAACATAAATATATTATGTGTTTACTACCATACATTCCTCCAGTTTTTCCTCACCATTTTAATCTGAACAACTCGAAATGATAAAAATGGATTACCTTCTTAAAATAATTAATAAATGTTCATGAATTGTTTTATTAAAGTTATTGTTTCAAATGAAACTCATAGTTCTTTATTCAAATGAAACTCATAGTTGCTTAAGGACATTCAGTTAATTTTGAAAATCGTCAAAAAGTCAATTACAACTTTATAAACTTTATAAACAATATTTTCGTACAAAATTCACACAAAATTTCATATGGATAATAAATTTCGATAAATCAAGACTATTAACATTCTAAATAAAAATAAAAATTTAAATGCAATTCATTAAATATCTCGAAACAACACTTTCATAATTATGCGAACATTTATTTATTTAAAATGAAAGCATAAGAATTAAACAATTAGTGAAAACAACGCCAGAATAATTTTTTTCTCCTTACTCTTCTTATATGATTTACTATTATTACGCACATTGCGTTAAAAAATATATCGATGATAAATAGCTTAAATCCGTACGCATAAGTAAGAATAAACTGGGAACAAAGTTTCAAGTAAGTCTCAGACTGAGCCTTTCTTAGGGAGAGATGGAAGCGGGTAAGAGAGCTACATGGACCCTAATAAATCAACCTTTAGCAAAAAATATTGTTTATTTTTTTCACATTTTTCGAAAAGATGAATGTTAGGAGACACATTACTAATTACTTCATTGTCTTATACGGTGAAGTATGATAATCTATCTACTACCGGCCAATGTATTTCCGAATATTTGTCTTTTATTTTAATTTTATATTAATTTCAGTTTTTTTTTAATTAATTAAATTTAAATTTAAATTTATATTAACACCCTGGTTAAAAATCAGCTGATCTTTGAGTTTCAGAATAAAAAAAATATTGGCAGATCCATGTCAGTTACATTTGATCGCAATCTAGAATACTTTAAGTTTCTATTTGTGTTCTTCCCTTTAATCAGATGAAGCAAGTGCATTTGAAATTACTGGTTTAACAGTAAATGAACAAGCAGTGAGCGCGAATTGTATTGGCCTGAACAATGTTTGCAGTACGATTAATTTGCGATACGAATTGTTGTCGGATTTCTGAAAAATTACGATTGTTGTAGTCGCCATCCAGTAAATAATTTTCACTGCTATCGATCTCAAACTATTCGTCGAAAAACTTACGCTTACAAAAGAAATCGAAAATTTTTCCGTAATCCAGATATAATCTGACTTTTTTCTGCATTTAAACCAAACTAAATATTTAACTATATTTTCTTCTGATTCCCTACAAAAATGATTCTCAGTTTCCAGATTACAAAGTCAATATCTGAATGTGCTCTGGTTCAATCCGCAAAGTTGCATTTAATATTTCTCGCCCTATTTTTGGATCGTTTTCAGATATATTAATGGTACAAGGTTGGATGATAGAATTGTGCGAACTGACTGGGATGCTGGCTATCTAAAAGGTCGGCAATATGGACGAGGCAAAACTGGAGGACAAGTAAGTTTACCTTGAAGAACTCAAAATGAATACCTTAAGTGTTTATACATGGCAGGATGATAACTAGTAAGACACAGAACACAAGACCCGTTTACTTTAATGAATTGTGCAAATATGAAAATTTTTAAATGAAACCCAAGAATTGTTCTTACTGACAAATATCGAACTGTGTTTTGCGATCTATCAAAGCTATTATTTTATTAATATTCTAACTGAAAGAAGTCTTACTGTTGCGCTCCGAGTAGTTTTGAAGTCTCCAAATCCGCAAGTTGCGCTACGCATCTACGCAATTCGGAAATCTAACTGTTTAACCGCAAGTTTTTAAAAAGTATAAGAGGAAAAAGTCCGTAACCAAGTCGAAGATAAACAGGAAAATTTTGAGATTCTGCAAAATTCCTCGACAAAATTGTGCAAATCGTATATTTGACACGGCCTACATAATAGGCAATCGCGTTTTAATATGCTTTACATACATATACACAGCGCCAAAAATGTCTCGCCTAGCTTAAAATTACACAACTTTTGTCTGTGAATATTTGATCAGTCGGTACTTCGATTTGAATAATTCTTCTATCGAATCATAGATCTACTCTTGGTCAAAAATTCAGTTAAAAGATAACCAAAAAAACTGAAATAAACCTTTTATATAGGCTGTTGTAAATATTGTTATGTTTTCTTGCTCAATGTTTAAATCTGTCCGCGGTCAATGGGGAGAAAAAACTATACGATGTCGAGAAAAAAGCCTAATGTCTTGAGTAATTTGAATCTTTAATCGTCTGTTTATATTGCGTCATTTGAGATATATGAATTTTTTTTAACCGGTCACATTTTTCGCGCAAAATTTACTTAATTTTTTTTTATTTGCGAAAGAAAATTTCATTATTTTCGAACATTCATTGTAAGTTGATGGCTCTGTTTATTTTATCACTTTGGGCTCTATCAATTAAGTTGTTCAAGTTTGTGTTAACCTAAGGATAGGGATAGGTTTTTTTTCTATTTTTCTTAGGTGCCCCGTCGTGGTCATGAAATGCAGAGATGTTAGAATTATTTTGCTTAAAGTTAAGTTTGACCAGAAAAACAGCCTACCAAAGATTGCTTATAAGTAAACAATATGCAGCAACATTTTAAATTCGGGTATAAATGTAGTGTTGAAGCAATATTGTTGGTTGTAATCGGAAAAAAAGTGATGAGATGTCGGGCAACAAATGACATTTCACAATGTAGTCTCGAGTGTGAAAAACATTTTTTGGGTCCTGATATTACAATGGAAAAGGGCGGCGGTTTTAGTTATAAAAATAACTTTTTTAATAACACCATGAATTACATACAGATAAGTTGAGAAWGAAAASKCSAATCRATGTGATWCAATCGGTCCCAACAAGTTTATTCTCTTTCTCAATAGCATAACATACTTGAAGCTTGTTTGATTCCAAAATAGCTTCTCTGAAATGCGAACATGAAGAATAAACTTTCCTATTACCAATAAGCATTATCAAAGAATTGCTTTATAAATCGCTTAACCAGAATTATTTTAGTTATAGGAAAACATCTCGCGTTGTCTATCCCTAGACATTAAGATATAGCTTGGAGTGTAGTTTTGTTAAATCAAAAAATGTTACTTAAACATTTTTATATAGTAAAATAAGTAGCAAAATAAATTGATTGTTTAAAGAGTGGATAGATTTTTGTGACTGACCGTACGTGTTATTTAGGTAAGAGACGAATATAGGACAGACTACGATATGGGCAGAGGGGGATATGGAAAGCTCATCCAACAGAAACTAGGTACAGAAGTTCCAACCTTTCTACGTTGACTACATGTTTCTTTTCATTTTGTTATGTGTTTTGTTCTACCCATTGATACCTATTGTCGTCGAAAAGTACTAATATATTTTGATACCAAATGTACAGCTGAATAAAACAAATAAATATTGACTATTTTGATAAGTAATTTATTTTGCTATTTATTCTTATTGCCTTTGTTTATTTACCTTCTTCCTTCTTCAACCCATATCATTCCGCTCCTGAACCGACTTTTTGCCACCTTTTCGTAGCAATGTGTTAGGGGTGAAATTGTGAAAGGTTTTAGATCGACTTTTCCTAAACGATTAGTGTCCGAGGGGCGAGCAAGATTGGCATTCCATATCTTACCTAAGTCRGTCGTATAATTCACGTTGTTTTATGCTACTTGATCTTSTATCTACTATACTGATACTTGATCTGTGATCTGGTCTGAAAAAACTTCTAGTTTGATATATAAAAAAATGTGTATAAAATTTCGTTTAAGAGGATCTATGTATTTTGACGCSAACAAATAAGTATGTTTTATTGAATGYGAAACTTGAATGATGTGATTCTATATTTTTTTAATCATTTTTTCTTTTCAAACACCCTRTATTCCAYATAAAAAGAAAATTATTTRCATTTTTTTGGTTGAACAAGCAGCTTTAGAGTTGAAATGGTGA
The DNA here is from genome assembly GCF_020466585.1 of Dendroctonus ponderosae. Taxonomy (NCBI): domain Eukaryota; kingdom Metazoa; phylum Arthropoda; class Insecta; order Coleoptera; family Curculionidae; genus Dendroctonus; species Dendroctonus ponderosae. The sequence goes on from NW_026018508.1 coordinate 4,193,033, forward strand.
ACACTCTTCTTATTAGAATAGGTTTGGTAAAATTATAATTTTTGCATTTACTAGGCTAAGCGTTCTTCCTATGGTGCATACAAAAATTGGGGCTAAATTAGAAGGAAATTATTTAAATACTTCAAAAGAATTAGATAGAATAGAAGAAAAGAATTAAACCTTAAAAAGCGGTTATTTTTCTGGAACAGATTACAACGTTGCAGTTTCACTTTGGAATAAGATTCCAAAAGTAACATGTTACTTTTTAAATTTTTCATTCAAAATTAGCAATGATGATTATGGTAGAAATAGTGATGATAAATAATGATTTAGTTTAATTAAGAAAATAATTCTTGGCATTGGTAAACTAAAAATGATATATTCTAAAAACAAAAACAAAACATGGGTCATAAGTAACTACTTAAGGAAAAAAACTAATTATAAAATTGAATGATTTAACTAAAATATACGCTTTTCATGCAAAAAAAACATTTTCGCATACATTTAGCTAATGTGCGAATGCTTTTTGCGCATGCAAAAAGCTAATTTTTATCTAAAAATAAATTAACATTTAAGAATAATTTTTTGCAAATCAAATTTATTCCTGGGTTCTGCAAAAAATGCATGCTAAGGCTTAAAGCAGCAACAACGCTACACATAAAAACTGATGATGGTGGAAAAATGCACCGAAACGCATTTTGATTGATAAATGGAAACAACAAATGACTGAAACCCAGGAATGAATTTGATTTGGAATTGAAACACAGTCAGGAAAGTATAACAATAATTTTTTGCGTAGGCTATTTACTAAGTTTAGTTCTGCGCTCGTTTATCGAAGCACCCGCTTTTGAAAATAATCTCTCGCATGGAACAGAAATATTAATATACCTGTGTTTTTCTGTTATGAAACAAGTTTGTCAAAATCTTGAAAAATTGAATAATCGTCTTCTTGTCTATCTTTTCACTGAACTTTCCTCTGATTTATGGAGCACCACAGTTTTTGTAATAGCATTTGAATTATTTACGCTTGTTATTAAGTCAACAATAACATTAAATAATCCACATTAACAGTAATACTTATAGACTAAAAATGCTGAATTATACCATCACTGAAGCTAAACAGTATTTCGCTGATATGACCGATTATGGTTCCTCCAGAACTGAACAGCAATTCTTATAGACGAAAGGTGATAACAATCATCTAGGCAACGCACATCTAAAAATATTTACCGTTGATAAATGGTTACTGAACTACAACTGAATAGCAGATGCGACTAGGCCTGGGTAACTCAGTGAATTTTTAGGAGTTGGCGCAGTGCTGCGCAAATGGGTTGGTGCATCACCGGCACAGTAACTCAGTTGTTTTGCTGGGAAAATGTTGATGACTTTTTTTAGTTGTTGCGCCTATTTCCTGTTTCCAAACCTGAAGAAATGGCTGGTCGGTGAGAGATTTGGTCCAATGAAGAGGTCATCATTGAAACAAACGCATGTTTCGAGGACCTCGAGAAATTATATTATTTGGAAGGAATACAAAAATTGAAAAGACGCTGGACTACGTTTATCCAGCTAAATGGAGATTATGTTGAGAAACAAAACGTTTCTTGGCCGACAAACATTTCTTTCATTCAAAACGTCATTGACTTCGTATCTATCAAAAGACCCTCGTATCCTAAAAATTGCAAAATATCATATTTTGCTTAGCTTCTTATAGTATACCTACAGCAGTAGCACACTGTAGTAACAGTCTATCTTCAGTTGTTGAAAAGAAATTATAAAAATAATATGAAACTGCCGTTGGTTATATAAAGATCTTGTTATTTACGCATTATTTAAGCATACATTTAAGTGGCTTATAAATATACGATACAGTTTGATATTGTTAACTTTAGTTTTCCTAGTACTCCTTAGCTGGATACGGGAAGTTTGTCACCACTTTATGCTCAACTTCTGTATGTGACCCAGTTTGATGAATCGTTTTCGCTTCTGCTGCTGGATAAGGGTAATCGTTTTCTTTCGTTGCCTCCGGTGGTGGGTAAGGAAAAGATGTTGATGGCGTAAGTACTATTTTAGGTTCAGCGGGAATATAATCAAATACTTTTGGTTCTGCTGCGGGATAGGGAAGTGAGGTGCTATCTGATACTACCTTTGGTGGTGCTGGTGGATAAGGAAGCTCTTGATTTTCATCTTCTGCTGGTGGGTACGGCAGGGAGGTTGAAGTAGTAATGCCGGACACATCTGCAGCTGGATAGGGAAAACTGGTGGCTTGTTTAGCCTGGACTGGTGGAATAAATATATTTTTTTTAGGCGCCAGGCGAACGTAAGTATCTTCTAAGGCGGGATATGGAAAGCTTGTCGTCGATTTTGGTTCTTCAGCAGGGTAGGGAAAACTCTTCGAGTCATCGTTTTGTTTAGGCTCTGCCGCAGGGTACGGAGAGCCTGTGCCGTGATGAATAGGCGCAACATCATGATAAATTATTGAGTCTGAATGTGAATCTGCTGTTGGAGTAGTAGATGGAACAATGAGTTCTGGACTCGGATTTTTAGGCTCTGCTGGTGGATACGGATATGCAATGTCATACTGAATGGGTTGACTGGAAGGAGTTCCAGCCACAATTATAGGTTCTGCAGCAGGATAAGGGAAGTGGCCAGCTGTCGGAACGATGTTTACTCTCGGTTGTTGAGGAACCAGCAGCGGAATGTTTCTTATTGAAACTACTTGCACTGGATCATCTTCTGGAGAGAGGTAAACATAGTCACTAGTAGATGCATGAATAAGAGCAGTTAGGATGAGAACTGCCTTCATTTTACAGGCTTCCATCTGAAAATGTTGAAGGTATATTTATTTTAAACTTCATTTCTGGATCATACTGTTAATTATTTAAATTTAAATATTAACAAATTTCACTTAAAGAGCAAAACTTTTATAGCGGTGATCCGATGCAAAAACATACATGTGAATATGCTATTTATTATTGGAGTGAAAGCAAACATATTACAGCTTTGCCCAAAAACTGGAGAAAAATTATTAAATTACGTGCCAATCCCTTTGTTACAAACCTCAACAACAAAGCTAGATTTTTGAATAAATGCTTTCCAATTTAATCCCCTAGTCCCTTATAATTTATATTCACACAAGTATCAGAGTGTAGCGTGCACTTTTTATTCACTCACCTTTGTGTTTAGGTTCTTAGCACACAATATCTTGTACTGTGTAAATTGATTGATAAGCAGAATATTTATTTATAAGTTTTCAAATTTAATTTATAGGCGGGGAGTGAAAGTACAATTTTCACACATTAAAGGCGTAACATTCGAATTGATGTTCACTGAATGTGTTATTTTGGGTAATTATTTTTAAATTGTCCTACATTCTATTTTTTCAAGACTTGATTTGACATTTGCTATTAAACTTGCATTGACCTTCATAAAATTAAAAAGTACCGCAACCTGAAAAATTCATAACTTTCTAAAATTTTCCTCCGCACAAGTTGTGTGCTAATCTAATTCGGCGCTGAAAATGAAGCATTTTTACAGCTTTAGAGTAATTTTGCAGCAGTTTATTTATAATTTTGAAATGTTAGACAATAATTGTGTACATTTTTTTAAACAAAAAGTTAAATACTTTATACACTACTCCTACATTATACAGGGTGGCTTTTACTTCAAGTTCAATGTATTTTTACCATTTGACATATCATGTAGAGAGTTATTGATTGAACTTTGGCCACCCCGTTTTAGGATCTAATTTGAAATTTTGAGAAAAATGTTAAATACAAAAGTTGTTGATATTAACGTCTAGTTTATTTTCAGATAACACCAATTGATACAGGGGGTCTCAAATTCAAGTGGCAGACCAAACTTACTTTTTTTTTAATGGAATGCCGTTCTATTTATTGCATAATCGAAATATTCGCGCAATTCTAGGCTTATTCGATATAAATGTTCTATAATGATTTTCTACTGTATTTGAGTTAATAACCATTATTAATTAAACTTTGGCCACCCCATTTTTTCATCTACTTTAGAATTTAGAGAAAAATGTTAAATACAAAACTTGAAGCTATTAACGTCTAGTTTATTAATAATTAAAAGTTATATAAAAGTGCACGATTCCATTTAAAAAAATGTAAGTTTTTACCAGCACTTGAGTTTGAGACACCCTGTATCAATTTGTATTATCTTACAATAAACTAGACGTTAATATCTAAAACTTTTGTATTCAATATTTTTTCCTAAATTTCAAAAAGATGTTGAAACGGGCTTGCCAAAAGTCAACCAACATTGGTTATTAACTGAAAAACAGTTGGGAATCAATATAGAACATTTCTATCGATTAGGCCTAGAATTTTATGAATATCTCGAATATGCAATAAAAAGTACGGAATTCCATTGAAAAAAGGTAAGTTTCAAATTAGCTGCAAAAACGGGGTGGCCAAAGTTCAATCAATAACCCTGTATCTATTGGGAGATTGGGGGGTGCTAGTTTTGCCCGGAAGCGTTTTTTTACAATTTTTGTCTGCTTTCCAAATTTGAATTTTTATCTGATTCAAAAATGTTCAATACTGCTGCCTGATTTTATTTGTTCAATAAGTGAATTTATCAGAAACATTTCCGAATGTTATGAAAAACTGTTTGAACGGAAATGACATCTTGCTCTCTTAGTTTTAAACTATTCATTACTGGACGTACATTTATTAACATGTTCGCGGAAACTGCTTGTAATATTTAAATTAATTTTTCTTTGCCTAGACAGTTAATAACCAAAAGTGCATGCTTTGTAATATAATTTGTATCTATATCTTCTCATCTTCAGGACAGAAACGACTTCGAAAACTTATTAATCGATTATTACTCGAAACTTATTTTCTAATTCTCGTTCAGTTTAAAACGGAAAAGTCTTCTCACAACTGGAATGCTGTAAATGCCCCTATTAAAAGTGGTTGGGCGAGACAAATTTTGGTTGGGCGCTCGCCCAACCTCGCCCACCCCTAGCGCCGCCACTGCGAATAGGCGGACATGCACTACCTAATAGAATTTTTATTTTACTGGCCTTAATTCTACAGAAGGATTTCAAGCTTAATGTTGGAAAGTGTTTTGTTAATTATTTGGATTTTAATAAACTTTTCCTGTGTGAACTTGTTATAATGCTAAAAATTTTAAGCAACTTTCTGCTTTCATTTCGTGTAAACTCCGATGAATTAATCCGACTAGTTTAAACGCTGGATAAATTCTCATTAATTTAAACTCAGATTAACAAACATTTCTCCTATTTTGGAATCATGTTAAAAACTTTAAAGGTTGATAATGTTGTGTTGGAGCAATAACTGATTTTTTAAATTACTGTTAATACCTACTGGCATAAATGTTTTTGCATGCACATTTAAAATTAATTTTCTAAACTCTGTTAGTTGAGTATTTAAAAAAATATAAATTGCAAAGTACACCATCATACTCATAATAGAAATGAAAGACAGTTGGGGCTGCTCAATTAAGAATTAAGTGGGACGGGTAAATCAAACGCCCATTTTCTGAATGAACACACGTTTTTCCTACTTTGCATCGTATCCTGAATCGAAAAGCAATATGTTAAAGAATATAAAGTTTTTTAAAACTGTTAATCGATTTATTTATTTATTTAAGGTCTCATCCACAGCTGTAAGCCACTCACAGAGTGAGACCATATAACACCACGTATAATATATTGAATATTAGAACACAATTATTATATTTAGAAACATACGCATATGGTTCGCCACGGTCCAGTCTCCTCCTGAGAGCGCCAAGCTCGCGCAAGGCCAGAAAATATATCCTTAGTGTCCCCCAACTCATTACGAGATCTTATGATTCTTATAAGGAGTGAAAACTTCAACACGTCGATTCTGCACTTTGGAAGATAAAAGGTTGGCTACAGCAACACGCCTTCGAGCACGAGGCAAGACCGATGCAGAAGAACAGCCGGTTGATGACCATCTTCCATACTGACCTAACATTGGAGAGAACCGCTGCTCAAAACTCGGTCCAATACTCTATTATTTTTTTTAGGGATGAAATTGCACTGCTGTAAAGACAAAAATTCAACAAAAGAAGTAATTTGTCTGTGTCTTCCACCCATCTCCCCTGTTCGTGTAGCCTCAGCCCCCCGAGAACATTCACCCACAAATTCATGACAATTCAAATACCATTTACAAAAGCGGTACTGGATAGGTCTACTTTGTTCGTCATAAAAGGTGAAAGCTCTTCTCAGAAAACTGAAGCCCTGTATTTTAACACGGATATACAATATATTGCAACATAAATACCTTTAAAATCAATTAAGACCCTCATTAAAGTAAAATTAAATATATTTTACTTAATCACGGTTTTAGTAGTTTTAGTTGATATATAAAGCTCAACACGCGTCTGTTCTCATCGTCATATCAGCTTTTGGATCGAATCAACAATCTGACATGAATCACGTAAGTTGAATTTAATTAATTCCTTAAGAGGATTTTCCTGTGAGCAATTATTAATTATGCAGATAGCTTAAAAGTGAATTGATTTTGTTTTTTCTTATGTATAGTAATTTGATAGTGTTTTTGTTGTTGTAGCTACTGCTTGCGTTTACGGTGTTTGCACTTGGCGTTGCATCGGATTTGCCCAGCAAACCTCATTCCGAATACGGCGTTCCATTGGCTTATCTGAAGAAACTGTCAACTAACCACGAGATACCTAAAGAAATTCTCCCAATAGATGACAAAAAATTAAGTTTACCTCCACGTGATTCCTATGGGGTTCCTAAAGTTCATGATGAATATGGAGTTCCACATGTACAGGAAGTTAAACCTGTAGAAATCAATTACGATTACCATATTCCTCATTTGAAACCGGTTGCAATTCCCGCAGCTGACTATGGAATTCCTTTTATGCCTCATGATGAATATGGCGTGCCACAGGTGCCTCATGGTGAATATGGAATTCCACATGTTCCGGAGATTAAACCTGTAGTGATCAATTATGATTATGTTATTCCTCATGTGGAGCCAGTTGTAATTCCGACGGCTGAATATGGAGTTCCATACAAACCACATGATGAATATGGGATTCCTGAAGTCCCTCATGTTGAATACGGCGTTCCACATGTGCAAGAAGTTAAGCCAGTGGTGACTGAATACGATTATACCATTCCCTATGTGGAGCCGGTTGTAGTTCCAGTAGCTGAATATGGAGTTCCTGCAGAACCAAATGGCGAATATGGAGTTCCTCAAGTGCCCCATGCTGAAGACGGAGTTCCACATGTTCCAGAACATAAGCCCGTAGTGATCAATTACGATTATACTATTCCCCATGTGGAGCCGGTTGTAGTTCCAGCAGCTGAATATGGAGTTCCAGTTAAGTCACATGGCGAATATGGTGTTCCTCAAGTTCCTCATGCTGAATACGGTGTTCCAGATGTTCCCGAACATAAGCCTGTAGTTATCAATTACGATTATACTATTCCCCATGTGGAGCCGRTTGWAGTTCCAGCRGCTGAATATAGAGTTCCAGCTAAACCRCATGKCRAATATGAAGTTCCYCAAGTRCCTCATACTGAATACGGCGTTCCACATGTTCCAGAAGATAAGCCCGTAGTGATCAATTACGATTATACTATTCCCCATGTGGAGCCGGTTGAAGTTCCAGCAGCTGAATATGGAGTTCCAGCTAAACGACATGACGAATATGGAGTTCCTCAAGTGCCTCATGCTGAATACGGCGTTCCACGTGTTCCAGAACATAAGCCCGTAGTGATCAATTACGATTATACTCTTCCCCATGTGGAACCGGTTGAAGTTCCAGCAGCTGAATATGGAGTTCCAGCTAAACCACATGGCGAATATGAAGTTCCTCAAGTGCCTCATAACGAATACGGTGTTCCTCATACCCAAGACGTTAAACCTGCGCTGACTGACTACGATTATACGATTCCGCTTGTACAGCAAATTTCGGAGCCTGAAAATAACCAGGGATATATCAACATTGTTCCAGGCATTCAAGCTCCTCGTCTTCCCACAAGAGTAGTTGTGCCTCATGCTGTTTATGGCGTACCAACCCACTAAAATAAATTATACAAAGTATTACTTGGAATGTAAATAGATCTGATAAATATACATTTTATAAACGATTAGTATTTTGATTTAGATATATTGTGAGCACTAAAATGTTACGCAGCCATTTAGAAAAAGGCATCAACAGTTGCCAATTCAGGAAGAGTGAAATTAAAATTATTGCTTAAAAATCATAAATTATTATGCAAAATATTTAAAATACCTTGGTTGACACCGTGCTTTCACGTATTTTTCCCACAGAAAATTTTCCAATATAATGTAAAAATATATCAATAATTTATCATGAGTATTGTAATTTGAATATGTGAATTTTCTTAATTTGCGAAATGATTCCAAAGAAATCAACGAAATATCAGGTTTTTTTTATTGAGCTCAGCGGCACAAGTGTTTAGTAGACTGTTAAAGCCTTGGCATTGCCTTTAAGAGAACTCAGCAATTTTGACACTATGTAAGCAAAGCTTGGGACAGTACAATCGCAATATAATGAGCTTCAATATGGACAATGGATAGCTCGAATTGCCGTTGTTCTCGAAACCGTAAAAATCAACGAGCGTAACAGCCCATTGTTTGGAAACTTTGCCAAAGTTGAACCTTTAAGGAAAGAAATTTTCCCAATAGTGCATAATAGGCAGATAAGCCTGATTACTGTTTGAAACGGTGTTAAGATGGGTTTTAAGATAATAAATCGGATATGGGATACAAACTATCGGCTAAATCTTGACGCAAGTTGTGTTAAATTGACATGTTCGGATATTAAGTAATTTCGAAAAATCTTAGATGTTTTATACTGCTTGTATTAGGAATTTTATGATTTATTTATAGATCTGTATGAGTTCGCTAACTGTACTTAAGTTAGATGGGGAGGGTGCACAATCATCGTTCTTTAAGCATTGTTTTAAGACAGCATGAATGGATTTTCAGCAAACTTTCAATCTACTGATTTGAATTATTTTAGTCAAGTTAATAAATCATATAATCTTTTAAGGCAAATACATTAGAAACTAATTAATAAAAATACTTGGAAACATTTGCAGAGCATCAAAGATGAGTTTTATTTTTAAAATGTAGCGTTTTATTGATGTTCCCGACTCGGCTTTTGTCGTTTGCACTTATTATTTTGATACCTTCAAATTTACTGACCCCATTTATTGAAAATAAAATATATGGCCTTCATAACTGGTTTTCTACCGAGAATCTGAATATTTTCATGTAAGGTTAGATTTTGTGATGCTTTGTATTATTGGAACCTTTTTGAGACACTCATTAACGCTTAGTTAGTCGACTAAAAACAAGAAAAAATTGTTTAAAGTAATTGTTTTAAATTAATCATTATTCATTTGAAATATCCACATTCAAATTTTTGTCAGTAAAAGACAATACAATTCATCCAGTGGCAATCTTTGCATTGTCGTTATGCTCGTATACCAATTATGCAAAAAATGGTTTATTAGACTAAAGCTGCATGATCACACACACACATTAACATCTATTAAACTTGCCTTCAATCGAAAAAGTATGCAAATTAAACGTTGACTAACGACGTCTCTTTATGCACATTAACATGTCCAATTGCAATTACATATCAAACAGATGAATTCAGCGAGGTATTCATGTATATGTACTTGTTTCATTTCAACGTCAAATAGCTTTGCAATTACCGGTCCCATATATGAATAATTTAATTTAAAAATAACAGCTCAATAAATGCGGTACACGGTAAGGAGATTCCAACTCGAGATTTGCAAATTGCTTATTATTATTTTTAATTTAATTTAGCACAACACGATGAGCGATTGTTTAATTTTAAGTGAAAAGAAGAGAAATGCCATCGATACCCCTCATATGTAGTTTCTTTCTGCCTGCATTGTACTATGAAGGCATAGTCCATTGTATGCCAATAATGATTCGAAGATGTATACAGGGTAATCTGTAATTAATGAATCTACTGGATTCCTAGATGATACAATGATCAGATTTAGCTGAGTAAGTGTGACTCTCTCCTATTGCATGAGAAATATGCACAAAGCATTGAAGATAAAGAATATATCAACGATTATTGAAAACCTTCCTGAAACTGAACCACACCACAATACATCGTATAAGTACGTACGCCCCGGATATATCCAAACCTGTTGAATACTTAAAGAAATTCTACCGAGAACTACGGACCTCGGTAGACAAAATCAGTAACTCCCATAAAATTCTAATATTTGGAAATATCAATGCTCAATACGATACTACCAGGCGTTGAACAAAAATACAACAAGACCGCTATCAATGGAAATGGAGATCTTCTAATGGATTTCTGCGCAAGAAACGAGATGAGGATCAATAACACACATTTCCCGCATAAAGATTAGCTTTTTACAAGTATACGTTCAATAACTCTAGAGGTCAACGATCAATGATCGATTTTCTCATTGCCAGCAGATCAATCACACCATCGCAAATATTCGATGTAAAGGCACTAACTTAAGTAAGTTACTAATGGAGTAGTCACGAAGAATCTGGAAACTGCCAGTAAGCATAGAAAACTATAACAAGGAATCAACGGAATCAGACAGCAGTCGAAAGCTGTACGAAAACAGATGATGAAACAAAAAATGAGTAAAATTGGACCTCAATAACCAAAATGTTGAAACATGTTAGAATCAAATAAAGAACTGCATACGCCAGGCGGCCCAAGAGTCCATTAGCAAAAGGAAAATCAACATATATACGAAAAACTCTACCAAACCATGATTCTGTCAGCAAGTGAAAGACCTCGCAGGAGTACAGCAGAAAAGCTTTCATATAAAAGATCACCTCAACTCAGGAAAGCACACCGAGTATCAGGAGCAGAGTCAACACAAGAATCAAAAGAGAACATTGGCCCAAAGGAAGATATAGAAGATGCTTAAAAATTGGCAGAAACCTGTAAATGAATACGTACAGGTTAAAGTGGTCACTACGGAGGAATATTAGCATATGAACAAGAGCAAGATTAAAAAACTAACGAACAGAAGAGCTCCAGGTACAGACGAAATACCAAACGAACTTCTAAAATACGGAGGTTCAGGGCTTGCAGCAAAACCGACAACACTGTTTAACAAAATCCTGTGCACTACGGAAATCCCGAAAGACTGACACACCAGCATCAAAATTTCCATATACAAAAATAGGCGAAAGACAAAGTTTGAAAACTACAGAGGAATAACTCAACTATGCTCAACAGTGAAGTTGTTTACATGGTTGCTCAAACAATACCAAAGAAACAAATAAAAACCAGAGAGGAACAGGACGGATTTAAAAGGAATAGATCAACACCCGATCCAATATCCATTACCAAGAAAATAAAGGAAAAATCAATAGAAATACAATACACTTATTAAAATTAACATAAAGTATTAACATAACATATTAAAATCCTAAAGCTAACATAGTAACAACGGGATACACTTAACAATACTAACAGAACGCAAATTAAATCTGGATAGAATATTCTATCTAGCATCCCCATTCTAGGAGGAAGTAGACAAGGAGATAGCCTTAGTCCATTTTTATTCAACCCCCTGATGGATCGAGTAGATCTAAGTAAGTCTTAGTAAAATGTTAAAATGTAGTGCATATTTCTATATAAAAAAATATAAATTATAGGCTTATTAAGCATTTATGTGTCTCTTAACTTTTGTTCAATGATTTTAGCATTGTATATTACAACTGCAATCGCGCGTTTTTTGTCAAAGAAAATGCGTTATAAGGCGCGCACGGCCAGGTGTTAATAATTAAAAGTTTTGCTGGGATTTCCAATAACAAATGTTAAACGTGGCTACAGTAGAAATAAAATAAGTTTCTAAAGCCATATGGTTTAAACTGCGTTTTAATTTTTTGCGGATTTTTTCGATATGAACCTGAACCTTTAATGTTTGCAGAAGTAAAATAGGTACGTTATTGGAAGATCAGAGCTTGGGCCTGATTAAGATAGATTAAATATGCCCAATTGATCAACGTTTTCCAATTATATGTTTTCTTGAAAAATCATCGTCTAGCTGATATTTTACAGCCATCCTTAGAAAAATAATAATAAAAAATAGCGTTGTACCTGCACGTTACAACCAAGCGCAAAATCAACTGTCCCATCACCAAAAATCTGCTATTTTAACTAATTTATATTAGTTATAGTTTAATGGGAATTAGCAACCCTTAACTAAGGCAAATTTGTTGCTTAATTTGATCGTATATCTTAAAGATCAGATTGTTCGGGAAGCTTCGTAACGATGTGGTCTTATTGAATTAGAGATAATTAATTAGGTAAGGGGGCATTTTTTCATTTATTTCATTTCATTCAAACTTAAGCGTCTTTATGAAACAAAGTTATTGTCACAATAATCTAAAAGTATCTCAAAAATTCCAATCCCAAATTATTTGAAAAGTATTTCATGCTTGTAACTTTAACAAAAATTTAGGAAGCTCCTGAACAGTAAACGCGCATATTTGGGGATCATGCAATGTAATTTTGCATTTTTAAGCTTTTTGGTTATCATAAACCTTGGGTAATATTTTTATTAAGTATTTTAAGTTACATAGATAGCATTTTATATGCAATCGTGCGACAACCTTTATCAGTAGTATTATAGGCTTAGAAATAGAATACAATAACTCAGCAAATCAATTCAAACACGTTGATCTTACTTCTCTAATTAAARCAGATCATTAAACATTTGATACTAAACAACTAYTYMYAMAKAAWTCATCTCAAACCACTCCTCTTTAYTTGTTTWTATTGAGTTAAATAATTAGTGAAAAAYTAGTRTAACGTTAATTGATAATAAAWTTCTGCGAAATGAAGTATACCGTATTGCTTACATRCAGGAATAAATGTTAGTTAGTGTATTTAATAATCTCAATGGGTGCTGATGCCAAAAACAAGTTTAAATATAATTTACGCGCATAAACTCAAAGTATTAATTATTATAATTAATATTAAAACAAAGTTGATGCTCCTGAGGTCTTCCATTGTGCAACACTCAGATAAACTTTAGAGTCATGGCTTTGGAATCTAAACTCATTAATAATAACCTTTTACCTTAACAACTCGGCTACAAACATGAAGAATACATTATTTAAACATTTAACCTTATTATTTCCTTTTCGCACTACCAACATTATCATAAATTTAGGCGCGATGATTTATAGCTAGTTAATCAGATGAATATGATGAAAACCGCTTGAAAAATTAACTAACAACACGAATTTTTGATATAGGTACGTTTTCCCATGAAATATATTTTGTTTTTTTCTATAGCTTTTAATTGTAGAAAAACTCTGTATCTATGAGGGTGACATTTTAGATGAAAAACCTGTTGTAGGAATAAATGCAGTACATTTACTACATTCAGAACGCCATAATTAGGGTAGTAACTAGAAGAACTACCATAATAGTTATAAATGATCGAAAGTGAGAGCAGATATTAGGAAATTCTAGTGTTAGTCTATTATTTATTTCATTTTTCAGTGCCATTTTTTATATAATACATGTAGACAGAGCGTAGTAAAATTTTAGCGAAATAATGACTAATAATTATTTATGAGTCAGTAAAATACAAAAAAAACAATTAATTTGATTATTTATTAACAACTAAAATTTTATGCACAAAATGGGAATAAATATACATTTCTTAATAATAGTCTTGTGGTTTTGTCGGAAGGTTTATGAAGCGCAATAATTTCCACGAAAATTTACGAGTTAAGATAGCCTTCAAGATAATTCTGTAAATCTCGAAACTTTAAAATTTGGTCATGTTTTAGGCTCGTGGCTGAGGTTCGGTTCATATTGAAAGCTTTAATAATTATATCTGATGAAAATTTGGCTGCTTATCTAATATAATATTAAGAAACTTTTTTTCCTTTATATCTTTAATACTTTGTCATATAAAGTCTAGAGGAAGAACCTGTTATTAACTAAGAACAAGATTGACTCCCATTAGCAGTCACAATTGCCTGAACAGGTAAATCTTGTAAAAATTTATTAATAACTACTGCTAATGTTACAGATGAATCCCATAAGTCTACAAGCGCTTTATCTAAACGAAACAGTAAAATCGACGAATCTATTCAGTTTTAATTTTCAAATGCATTAATACACACAGCACCACAACCTAGAACAAGAACGGCTTCTCAATTTTTCTTGATCCGGTTTGTGGATTTGGAATCGGAACCGAAACACTTACTTTGCCTTTTTACTACATTTCTTTTAAAACTAAACTTTTTAAAGTAATTTCGATTCGAGGTTTACTAAAAATCATTTACCAAAGACACTGCAGGTAATGTTATCGAAAATATGATCTTTACCGTTCGTCGTAATCAGTTAAAGCATGGTAAAGATAGAGTACAGCTCAGATTCTTAAATAGCTTTAATTGAATAGCATCAAACCTTTCGAATATGCTTGTTGTTCACTTTTTTCTATACGTTCTGAGTGCAATAAAAATACGCACACCAAAATGCGTCAGACGAGATTATTAAAGATCAATTTTAGCATAAAATGACGATTTTACCGCCATTCACTTCAGCCAATTGCTAAGACAAGCGACGTTATAAATAACCAAAATCGTCTAATAGATTCAGTTTTCAAAATCAAAATAAGTGTCTGGCCACTATTAAATAGTTTGCAAAATTGCAATTTGTACCCACATAGCGATCACGTAACAAACCAAGATGATAAATGCCGCCTACTACATAGGAATGAAGCACCAGAAAATTTGAAGAACGACCTTGTGCATACATCTTCTTTAATAGATGCATAATTTTAGGGTAGGGTGTGCCAAATTGAGATGATCCAAATGGAAGGATCCGGTGGGGGCTCATTATAAATATACAGCCAATCCATCACATGGGCATAACGAAATTGTGATACAGAATCTGGTAGTTGTGTTCAGTTGTCTGTTTCTGACTATTTCTTTGTGGATTATTTTGTAGCAAATATGATTCTGGTAAGTATGATTCAAGAAACTTTAAAGTCTTCACCATTTAAGTTAAATAAATAATTCATATAGTAGATTCAATTAAGAATGGGAAATTGTATAGGAAAATGGGGTGTGTATTTGAAACTTTCGACACAAAAAAAATGATAATATTTCTTAGCGATCTTGAAAATAAATAAAGAATATAAATTTTTTTGAATTTAAATTATTTTACCGTAGTTCAGTTGGTTAGTTTCTTAAAGCTTTTCACAATGGTTAATTCTTCATTACCTTTTTTTCTTCCCATAGATATTGTAGAAATTTAAATGTGACTTAAAAACTGTTTGTTTGATTTTCAGAATATTTTCAATTAATACTAAAACAATCCATTAGTTAGAAATGGGTATCAATCCTTTATGAAAACATTTGCAACAAACGATTCAGAAATGTTACTGTTATTTTCTAAAAGTTTACTATTTTTATGTTCCTTTCATGAACAATAAAGATCCAGACTGCCCTTACTGATTATTCCGAATTTCATATAAAAAAAAAAACCTGTACCATCCCTTACATATTTGAGCAAAATCTTGTGTAAAATTCTACATTTTTGAGAAAATAACTTAAAAAAAAGGTTTGTAATTAATAATACGATTCGTAACATTTAAAGTATTTATTAATCTGTTCTTTAGATGCCTTAACATTTCCTGGATTCTGCAGAAAAGAACTAGTTGTGAATTTACGAAATTTACTTCATTAATATTAATGATCAACAATCGTTGTTGCCATTAGTTCCCGAACGTTGTAAACGTTTTTATTTGTTTCTTTTTTAAACGTTTGAAAAATTTGCATGTATTGGCTTTTTCATTAACGCATTAACCGCATTTTTTGGTGTTAACCAGAGGTTACCATGTTAGATAATTAATTAAAAGATTCTCTATTACTTGTTAATGTTAATGTTCACCATTCTCACAATTTATGAAGTAAAGAACAACAAATTTTATATTGCAAATTAATCATTTAGGTTTCCATACTCATACGATTAATCTGACCATGTTAATCATAATGAAACTTTTACTCACTGCCAGGGAGGAAAGTGGCAGGAAAACTGGTTTAAAGAGGACATTATTATTACTTTGTCTAAGGTGAATATAGCGATTTTTTAGCGATTAGTATCTTGATTTAAATAATCCAATAAAATTAATATTAAGCCACCAAAAAATCGCTTTAATTTTTTAACTCTTGTAATGTTTCTTTTTGATTCATGTTTGATCAAACAACTGTGATTTTTGAAATATGATGAATTGCCCATTAAGGCGAACAGTTTTTTCTTTGAAACCACATGAAAAGGAACGTTGCTTAACAAGTAAAACTGAAGTAGTCATTCTGTTTCTTCGATAGAAGAAGGCATTCAGCATTCTAAGTGGTTGTCGTATTTATAGGTTTTTTCCTGCGAATTTTTATGATATTACCATTAATTTTGCATTGTATAAACGARTTGGTTCAATCAAATTGTCACTTATATGTGCGACAGAAATATAAATCGYTTGGATTCGATAAGAATAATTTGAAAACTGAATRAASAGGCGGCKTMTGGACATGCTGGTCAAAAAAGGCCTAATGAACAAATCGTAAATTCCACCACTTTCACTGAGAATCTAATAATCTTATAAAATATRTCTTTTAGAAATTTGGACGAGATAAGGCAAAATAATTCGATATCGCGCAGACAAGCCGAGWGAAAAATAAACTAACTAACTAGCTTCTATCATYATCTATCTTTGGATAGATCATACCATTTAAAATATTTCTGTTTTGCACACTGTTCTCGATCCTTATTTTAGACGCACTCTGTTCGCATASAAAAACAATTTCTTCTGYGATTTGCAGTTCCAATTAGAACTTTTGTCTTTTCTTCATTCTTCACCATTCAACCTTTTTTCTTATTCTTCATCTTTTTCAAGATATTTTTACTCAAATTCAAAATCGTTGCACACCCTACAGCCTATGGATAATGAATAAACCTAAGCCAACAAAAATTATTGAATTTGCKTTAAAATAATAAAGCTTCTYAATGCAACACCCACATGTTGGTTTTTTCTCTATTTATTCTACGGTTGTGTTTCTTTTTACAGATCGCTTTTGGATGTTTTTTAACTGTAGCTCTAGCAGCTCCACAAAACGTTTACAGGCAGAGTTCTTTGCTACAGCCACAGTATCAGCAGCAGGCACAATCTTATAGCAACCGTGCGTTTGTTCCCATTGTATCGGAGTCTAACGAATTGAACCCTGATGGATCATTCAGCTACAGGTACGAATTGCGGTTTCGAATTGACCATCTTTGGAATAAAATGTTTGGACAAACACGTTCAACTACTACCAATCAAACGAAAAGTGGTTTTGCTGATACGTTCGATTTTATTGTGTAGTGTTTGGCAATTTTTCATCTCAGTTTTAAAGTATTCATTTTACGTTTTAATATTTTTTCGAATAACGACTC
>NW_026018508.1:4210612-4212121 GCF_020466585.1 Dendroctonus ponderosae
TTTCTGTATTTTTAGTCGCAATTTATTATTTGCTTTGTAAGTATAATCTTTGACGTCAGTTGATGAAAGCTACTTTGAGTTGATCTATTACTGAATGTCGTTTTTGGCATTAAAAGTATTACTTAATACTTTTCGCTGCTTCAACTTGTATATAGAACTAAAAAATCAATTAATTTTGGTGATTTGAAGACGTTCTATCTGTTTAAAATATACGGTAAAACGAGGAAGAGCTATAGACAGGTTACGCTTGACACACTATATGTATACATACATAGTGTAAGCCATCGCGCGTAGATTGAAAAAAAATATTCTAATAGAACTAATCCAAGACTAAAAAAAATAAACTTAATTGAGAAGGTTTAATCATGAAGGAATGAAAGGGTATATGAAGGAAAAAAAATTTGATGCGTGGTAAACACAATTAATCATTGAAAATAAGCCCTAATAAATTCGTTATACATCTATTGCAACTATAAGCTGAAGAGAGATTCGTATCGTCTTAAAATCAAGAATGCGTTGCGTCATAGAAAATAAGAAAACGGAACCTATGTTTTCTGAAATAACCGAGGTAAACTCAAATATTTTTTCAATTAAATTCAAAACATATTTATTACAAAACCGCAATGATGTTTATCATTTGATGTTAAATATGAAAGATTACAAAATATATATCTAAATATTGATTATTTGTTGTTACAAAATAAAATCACAAATAATAGAACATATTATTGCATTAAAAGTTAATAATAATAGTTGTGACACTTTATTTGCACTTAATCTTGAGCGTTTTTCATAAATTGACCCTACCTTCTTTAGAAAATATCCGCTCAACATCTGGTTTAACAATTGTCTCCGATGAAAATCACTAAACAACTAGGTAGTAATATTTTACGCGATCAGAACTTTGAATCGTGCAATACAATGCAAATGGACATCATCTGGGCAGCATCTAGACTACAGACGGACAGCAATACAGGGAATCGGTAGCGGGATTCTATCGATACGATTTAATTTAATTTAATCTTTTCTTGATGCGAATTTGCGTCCACAATCAATGAGACGATTTAAAATAGGTCCAACAGTTTTTCAAAACCTTTATTATAGTGGATCTTAGGCACAATTTTGTTGCACAACATCGATTGTTAGTTCTTAAAACACTATTTAACAGTACACAGCAATGTGCAATCTCATTTGCAATGATAAATACCCGGTCGCTTGATGATTTTCAAAAGTTTGTAATACATTTTTCTGCAAATTGATGGACGATCTTCATTTTTTGCACTTAAACTGCTTTAGTGTGTATAATTGTGTGTGTACTTTAATTGTAAATTGAAAAGAAGACGAAACTCGAACAGGCATTTAGTACATGA
This sequence comes from Dendroctonus ponderosae, assembly GCF_020466585.1. Classification (NCBI taxonomy): domain Eukaryota; kingdom Metazoa; phylum Arthropoda; class Insecta; order Coleoptera; family Curculionidae; genus Dendroctonus; species Dendroctonus ponderosae. The sequence continues at coordinate 4,211,983 of NW_026018508.1, forward strand.
GCTCCCTTAACCTAGTATTAGCAGTATCTGCAGCTTCTATCTTGATAATTTGTTGATTCATTGTTATCAGCGTTATAAAATGAACTTCACCAAACACAATAATATCACACGCAATAATTGATAAATCAAAATCACTGTC
>NW_026018508.1:4212171-4214037 GCF_020466585.1 Dendroctonus ponderosae
TATCCACCTGTAACTATCTGTTAATGACAAAAAACATCATTGCGACTGTGTCTTTTCCTCAAAAAATTGTAGAAGAGAACTTTTTTGATATCAAAATTTTTCGTAATTTGAAGCAAAGATCGTAATTTTTCTATTTGAATGCCTAAATATTGAAGTATTCCAATAGGCTGCCAATCCAACTTGGGATTTTTACAAAATAATGCTTAATAACAAAGTTGAAATTCGATCTTCAACTATTAATATCTTCTAGAAATTTTCGACAAAAACATTTTCAATATTTTTCTGGTACTCCCCAAGGGAGCCTCTACCACCCCTTAAAAGGAATGACGCCAATTTTGAATCACCCTGTATATAGTAATAGAAATTTTTAAAATTGTGTTATTTAATATCAGCATTAAGTTCGACACGTACCTAATTCGTGTGTCAGCGGATGGTAGTTTGCCCATTCGGAAATTGCCATGGGATGGTGCAGTCGATTGACTATATCAAGATCACGAGCGGACAACTGGGTTTTCAACCACTGTGCATGTGTATAGTTCTGACGCATACCAGTTACGAAATGTATCAAGTGCGAACCATACTGAGACCTCTGAAATACATCTTATAAGTAGTTATGTAGCAAATTTACCTCAGTGCTACTTACATAAAGATGTGGATACGATTTCTGTTCGTATTCGATTGATCCGATGTATGGTTTCCACCCCAAAACTGCAGTTAAATTGTTCAGATGCTGAATGGCGCCATTTACTGCTATGCTGTTAAGCCACATATCCCCTTTCAGCCTGTTTTCTAGAGTTTTTATAACTGAATGTGTGATCCTATTTATTGTGACGGTGTTTATTTCGCTTATATAATTTTGCGTGTATTCGAAGACGTGCAATCCTTGGAACCATGTACTGTAACAGTGAAGTGAATCAATTAGAATCAGGTACCTAATGAGGCTTGGAGCTTCGAACAGTTGAAAATTAAACTCATTGCAATCGTAACCTTTGCCAATAAATTAAATTCTAAATATATTGAAAAATTAACAGTACAATTGAAATTCGTACTATTGTTTTCGGATTTAGATCCGATTTCAGTATTTTTTCGATGTCGTGACCAATGCGAAAGTAACATGTTGATCATGTTAATTACTTGGAGGATTTTGGTTATTTTGTAATGGTCCACTTCTGAAGCCGTATAGGTTCAAATAGAATGAAGAACTTGTGAAATCGAACATACAATTATACAATATGAGCTCTAGTTCATAGCTGGACGACTTGACGGTCAGACTTAGATTATGTCAACAAACCGAATTAGGGCGCAGGCTCGGTTTAGGACCTGTTCAGAACCGATCCTGATTCTTCCGCGAACGATTTTAGAACCAGCTTTTAGTAGTACCAACAGGATAATAGTTACTTTGTGTCTAACAGTAAATTTCCGAAACTGAGATGCAATGAACTGAAAGTGGAAAGACGGATTTGCTCTATTTTTTATGATCACGGTTTCTCTGCGAAAGTGGCGGTTTTTCATTATTTTAAATAAAAAAGAAGCGAGGAGTTTAATAGTCTTCTGGACCGAAGTAATTATGATTGATGATGGTGATTCAAAATTGGCGTCATTCCTTTTAAGGGGTGATAGGGGTTCACTTGGGGAGTACGAAAAAAATATTGAAAAATTTTTCTTCGAAAATTTCTAGAAGATATCAACAGTTGAAGATCAAATTTCAACTTTGTTATTAAGGATTATTTTGAAATTGTTCCATGTTTAATTGGTAGCATATTGAAATACTTAAGCATTCAAAAAGAAAAAATACGGTATTTGCTTCAAATTACGAAAATTTTTGATATTAAAAAAGTTCTCTTTTACAATTTTTTGATGGAAAGT
>NW_026018508.1:4215036-4221672 GCF_020466585.1 Dendroctonus ponderosae
TATAATTCCATGGTTACCGGAGTTTTAAATAATTACAAAGCAACAGGTATTTGCGCAATGTTAATTAGGCAGATTACCTTGAAAAACATTGCTGCCGTATTTCTGATATAGTTTTTTGCATATTTCTCAGTTTTTAATAACAATAATTTGTTTTTACTATTTTTTCTGTTCTCCTAGAATAACGCCAGACAACACCTCCAGAGGAATGACGCCCATTGTAAAGCACCCTGAAGAATTCTTTTTACTACTAACACGGATACATTTTTAAATTGATTTAATTAAATTCGGAATTTCCAGTAAATTTGTGGTAAAAAGTGTGTAAAAAAGTGCCACTATGTTTGATAGTCTGACCACTATGTTTGATAGTCTGACCTTCAGTTGTCAAACTGCCGCAATATAGTTTTTCGGTCTCCAGAAAACAGATAAAAAATCAATGAAAAACTCCTGGGAAATGAGAAAAAATAGTAAATGGTAAAGTTACAGTGGTTTTAGAACTGAAAATGGCTGGAATCTCTCTTGAACTTATAGAGGTGGGTAAACTGAAAATAATGGAAAACCTAAACATCTTTCATTATTAACCTAGGGACTTTTTTATTATTTTTATTGACGTCGATAGAGAAATATAACGTCTCACTAGGGAAATGGAATAAATAATAATGACTTCTCTGGTTAGTAGTACAAAAAATATTTGTATGAAACCTTTTGCGCTTTATCATTCTTACCTGTTTCTAGCAATGGAATAACAGGTTTCGTTGAACGGTTTCATTCCATGGAAGTCCGCACATCCATTGACTTCTCGACCTGGGAGGTAAATGCAATCGTGAATGATTACCATGATCTTGAAGTAGTTTACAACAATACTGTGGAGGAAAGTATTGTTTAGCTTATAATAATGCAATGTGTGTATTGTTTGCTTACTTTAGGTCAGTTTTGCCAAGCAGCTCATTGAGATCGTGCAAGTAGTGTTCCATCTTGGGGTTAATTTTATACCTGGGTTTACTGACTCCAGTTGATCGTTCTATAAAATGTTTTTCCAACCAAGCATGTTCTGGGTTGAATTTGGAAGAGTTGACGTTTTTTATAAGCTAGAAGTCCACAATAAACATGCTGTAGATATAGATACTTTTTAGAACATTCAGGTATACCATAAGGACACCCATACTGGCATTAGATCTCTATACAAGCTGTCCAACAACAACTCAAATAAAATGAAAGAAATCGTTCAAACACTCACAAACACAGCAATAAAAGCTGCGGACCCCAACATCTAGATACAAAGATAAAACATCTGCAAAAAGCAATTCTTCAGAACTGATTTTCCCAGATGGAAAACAATTATCATCAATAGTCTGTGCGACTCCAGTCTATATTGTTGATGGTTGGTCTCCATACAAGGAATTTCTTGGTCATAGAAGATAGAAGGAACAATTCTTTGTTATGCGGACGACGCAATTCTGATCTCGGATAATAGAGATAGCCTACCACGCTTGGTGCATACCCCTAAAGCAACCTACAATATGTAGATATCAACATCTAAGACCAAATCGGTCGTAGTAGGAAGGGCACCCTTACGATGCAAAATCGCAATTAGCGAAGAAATAGTGGAACAAGTTTCTAAGTTCGAATATCTGGAAATAGAAATATCAAGCTACGAAGATATAAAACAAGGTTTTCACGTGTAATAAGCATAACATTAACACTGTCATACCTACCGGTTTCAATAGAGCTTAGAGGCCGCATTAACGCTTTCCTCACTCTGAACCAAACACGAAAATAAGTCATAAAATTCACGGGTATCAAATTGTTCTTTCAAGAAACTTAAAAAATCAATGGAACTGCGTTAGAATGAAATGTTGACAGTAACTAGACAAAAAGGTATCGCTAACTATGCTTCAGTGCCATGGCCTACTAAAAAAACAAGACATAGGATTTATATTAAGTTCATTTTTGTGTTCAATTTTGAACAAACTCTTGTGTGTCATACAGAGTGGTTTTAAAGATAAAAAAATTACCCTGTGTATTGTTGGGCGGGACATTTAAATGCCAATTAAAATATGTAAAAATCTATGGTGTGCCTTATAAAAAAATCTAAATTTGGCTTGTATCTAAAAATCATAACTTATAGCAAAAAAACTAACTCTACTATTCGATTCCACTTGAAAAACTCCGTTTGACCGTTTTTATCTTTACTATACAGGATGATTTAAAATGGGAGTAATTTTTTTAAGAGGCTATACATATGAGCTTTGTGTGATAATAGAGTTCTTGTTTCCATAGCCTACTACATTTTTTATCTTCTTTTGAAGTTTTACGCCAACAAAAGGAGGAAAACATGCAAACAGTTATATTGTTAAATTAAAAAAAAATAAGGATTTTAAAAGGCCCACAGCCAACTGTGATTACCATTTAAAAAAACAAGTTTATTTTTTATTACGTAAATCAAGTTGACTATGACAACGAGTGCTAGTTTATTGAACTCAACGCAAAAAGTTCTACCAAAGACAATTTTAACTTTTTTTCTAATTTAAGCAGTTTACGAATTATATGATATTAAAAAAGTGTTGATTTCTTGATTCTACGATCTTTGCTTCAAATTACGAAAAATTTTAGATTAAAAAACTACTTTTCTACATTTTTTTTATAGAAAATTCAAAGTGGCAATGAGGATTTTGTTATTAACATATAGTTACAAGTAAATAGCCTTTGCCAATACTAACAATAATTTGTCAAAGTGTGACTTACGTTGAAACTCCTTTCACAAATTTGCGGATATACAATTAGTTGTGGGGAAATGCCGCAGTAATATAGCAGAAGCTGTAAGAACTTTCACTAGCAAAGTGAGTGTTGGCAACACTCACGACAAAGTGACAACGTTATCCTAGCCTCAAATTATTTAATTGTAAATTCTTTTGGTTACCACAATCTTTAATAATTAAGAAATCACAGGTATTTACGTAATGTTAGTTAAGCAGATTACCTTGAAAAACATTATTGCCATCCTTCTGATCTAGTTTTTTTGCAAATATCGGAGTTTTTAATAACAATTAATTTATTTTTGTATTTTTCCTGTACTCCCAAAAGACCCCCAGACATCACCTCCAGAGGAATGACGCCAATTTTGATGTCTCTATCCTGAATAATTATTGATTGATAGATACCTGTGATTTACATCAGCAAGTACACTATTTCGAATCGAAGATTACATTCTTTGGTGTGATTATAATCAATAGACATATAGACAAATCTAAAATTACTTGGGGCAATAGCTAAATCATATGTGCCCTTTGCCCTAAGATGCAATACTCTCCCCTACTGATAACCAACTTACATTTAGAATGTCAATTGCAAATTTTTCCAATTTGCCATTTTTAAATAGGCCTTTCGGCGACATCCAACTATGTATCAGTGACTTGATTTTATAGAGTCTATGAGGCTGCCACATCCTCTCATACATGTCATTTACAATGACCGAGGGCAGGTTTAACTGCAAAACGTCGTAATGGAAAGAGGGGAAAAGATTGTTGACCGTGTAGCTTACCTCAAATTCTGCCAATCCCTCATCGGTTTCCACTATTGACGGTTCCGCGAATACGTACGCAAAAAGACCATTCTTGAGCGCTGCACCAGTGAGCTCAAAAGATGCAGCATAGTTAAGTTTCGCTGCATTGCCAGTCCTGCTGAGGAGCTCATCGAAGTATCTACCGGTCTTTATATCAGGATCGGCCGTACAGAGCCGGTAGAACTAGAAATAACGACGGACAAAAAATTACAACACTTTTTTGAATTTGATTTTGAAAAAACATTTTTATTCTTTACCTAGCTTTTTTTTGGCTTTTTAACTTTCGAGATAGCTAAATCCGTAAGGTTAACACTTAATGGTGACAGTAATTATGAATATCTCCATACGCCCAGTCACGTAAACGGAAAATATTGTCCATTACACGTGTAGAAAGTGCTACCATTTTTTAAATCGGTACCGTCCACTTTAGTGTGGGCAACAAATATAAGAGCTACGAAACGTAGGCAACAAATAGAACAATATGTAAGCACGTCTCGGAAGTAAATAAGCTACACATTCCAAACGCATTTTGGTATGGATTTTGGAGTTTTGGAAAAAAAATTGAGTAGAATACCACGATCGATTTCAGTATCAGTCAAAGCAACGGATGTAAACTTTTATCTCGTGCCATGAGGTAACAGAAGAAGTGGCCTTCCATATCCCTCTCCGGTGCGTGTTGAACGTTTTTTAGACTTACCCAGTTAAGGCTTTTAGTCTTTAGTGCTGGCCTATGAGTAAGCCTGGGCGAGGAAGGGGATTATTTGCCTGAGATTAATGAGTGAGAAAAACCAAAATTGATCCACTGAAAAAGAAAAGGTAAGTGGTGGGTAGTTTGAAAGAAGTTAGTTCTGTGGTTTGGCCTTGTTTATTGTTAATGTGTTTAAATTTCGTCTTTCTCTAAGCCGGGTTTTTGCTTAAAGTGGGTGTTCCCAAAGGGGGTCTGCCATTAGACCATTGGTAGATTTTTTTTGTCTAGTTTCGAAATGAATTCCTGAATTGTTTCCATTCGAGATTTTGTGGATTTGGGTGTTTCGAATCTACCCTTGCATTGGATACCTACTGTGGAGAATCCAATTTATTTTGATTAACCGAATGTAGTATTTGAAGATTTACCTATATTATTCTGGCAAGAAACATGGAAATTAATAATAAATGCACTAATTTTCTAAGCTGTTTTTTTTTCGAATTTTTAAACGCCTATATCGGTTTTTGACTAATTCTAAGTACAGCTGTTATATAATGACTATGATTTGGCACTCTTTCAAATGTCATAATGATGTTTTTATTCGAATGAATCTAAAAGTGCCATTTTTCGATCAGAAGCAATGATCATAAAGAAGCATTTTTCTTTACTGTTCCTTTGTTTTGCTTTTTCGCACGGACCTTTCCGCACATGTACGCAAAAGTAAATGTAACAAATTGAACCTGTCACTAGTATTATATTTTTAAAAGTATTTTCATTAAAAAGTAACCAATATGCTTTTTTAATGAATCGCGTAGGTTTATCGAGAACTATTGATTATACTTTAAAGTTTACTTACAATTGTTAAATTATAACTTTGTGACAAGTTCAGTCTCAAAGTCCTCCAAATGGTCTATTTTTCTGCGCTCTCCGATGTTGCCACAAGAAAAACCCGATTTTTTAAAATAGCGCAAATTTTATGCAAAATATTCATCTTATACAAACACCATACCGTGAAAGCAGCACTTCATTTTCAACACTCATTGCTTCAGGTGTATTTATTTGCTTACAAAAGTACGCTTTTGAAAAATTACAAATGTTAAAACCCGACAATTTTAAAAATGGCATTGACATCTGTTAAGGAGTTGTGAGTTGAATTAAAATAATTGAAGTTCGAGATATCAGTAGCAACGGTTGTTGTTTGTAAACAAAAAAGTTGCTGTTGATGGAGACTCGATTATCGAAAGGCACAAAGTAGAATATCATAAAAAAACCCAGTGGTCGTCATTATAACTATAAATAAAATACAGTTCACTTTGTGTCAAATATAGGCATTCCTAAAACAACATCAAATTTAAAATGTGAAGTTGATGCCTTTTAATTTTGGTTATTTTTATTTATTTTAACTTATGATTCATGTTATGTTTTCCATTCGAATAAAAAATGTTGTTCGATACGAAGGCGAAAATCGGGTTTTCGAACTCCTGACGGATTGACACCCTCAACTTCGTCTCGTGTATCAAACGCAGTCGTCGCTCGAAAAACGACACTTTTTGCCGTTATATCGAAAACCTCCATTATTACCGCACTAGTGCAGGCACCGCGAGCACCAAAAGGATGAGGGTTTATCTCTTTGGCTTACTTTGTTAAAATATAGTAATAATCCTTTGTCGCTTGTTAAGTTGAATATCTTTTTTGGTATTTCTTCCGTGGTTTCTCTCGCACAAGATCCGAAACAACATTAAAAGCCGTCCTCGATATCAGATGGCAGATCATCGCTTGAACTCATTATAAAATGTGTAATTTTAAGGCACAACTTTGCCACTGATTCTGATGACAATGACAAATTTTCATTACCTGTGTTCTGTATTCAAGTTTATAACTAATGGTTTTTACTCAAATAATCATTAAAATAATAATCGCTATAGTTGTAGAAGAAACAATATTGTACGTAACAAGTAGTATATTATATTATTAACGCATTTATGTGATTACACGATACACGATTACACGAGTGCAAATCTTCACATGCGTGGGTTAATAAAATTAATCAGCTAGAAGCAAAAAAAATATTTCTACAGCGGGTAACAAAATTATGAACAATTATCATCGAATCAAGCGTAATTTTTTATATTTTTGAGCATTAAAAAAAGATCACGCTTACGTCAAAATACATCAATTTATGTAGTAACTGTTGATTTCAAAATAAGTTAAAATCGATATAGGCGTTTAGAAATTATTTGGTAAAAACTRTATTAATTTGAGAACTTTTGCACTCTGTAGCGGCAAAATGAAGCAACATTGGATATAGGTAAGTTTGCTTAGATCGTCTTATTTTCGGTTAAGGACCCTGGTTTGTATACAGGGTTATTCACGCTATACGGCACGGACGTTT
>NW_026018508.1:4222671-4237758 GCF_020466585.1 Dendroctonus ponderosae
GACAATTCATAAAATAATACTTTTTAAAAATCAAACGGTTTAGCCGCAAACTTCCGTGCCGTATAGCGTGAATAACCCTGTATAGGTACTATACGAGTATAACCAATTTCTTACCTTTCTGACTATATCGAAATTGTGGGTAAATTTAATCCACCTGTCTTCCTGATCTGTAATCCAATTATGGATTCTTTCTTCCATCTGCGAACGGACATTCTTGGTGGACTTTACATGCCATTTATGTCTTTTGTCATACGCGTCACAAGCCACGGTGTAAAGGGAATTGCAGGAATTAAGATTGTCCTTGCCATGAAGCCGTACTAAGAGTTTTGAAGCTTCTGGCAATTTATATTCAGATTCAGTGTCTAGGCGGTAAATCGCTGTAAATGTGAAAAAGTCTGAAAAAATGCATAAACTAGTTTAATTGTAATTCTTACGTTTAGGTAATTTGGACCTTTGTTTCTCAACCGCAGAGAATGCAGGAAGCTCATTTATAACGAATACTAGACCGACTAATCCGATGACAATAAAAAAAATATTTAGTTTTTTTCCCAGGAAATCGATCTCACATGCTCTATTCCGCCATGGCTCAGGATCAAACACAGGTACAGGTTGGTGAGTGTCCTCTGGGATTGAAATGTTGTAAATCCGTCCCTCTTCCATATGCTGTATTTCTTCTTCTGGCTCGCGATCATGAGCAGCTGGGCTTGGAGCATGCAGTTCATAAGGAGGTGGTTCCAAAAGTACTTCACGTTCACCTTGGCGACGGCCTCGACTGGCTCCTTGCTGTTGAGGGGAGCCAAGATGCGCTCTCTCTTGCTGCAAAGTCGGTGGAATCGCTTGTTGCTCTTCGTGACGGCCTGGAACGGATCCTTGCTGCTGAGGAGCGACAGGATTCACTCCCACCTGCTGGAAAGTCGGTGGAATCGCTTGATGCTCTTGCTGATTTTGCTGCTTTTCTCCGTTCTTCTGTGTCGCTAAAGTTTCTACAATGGCGTCCAGCTCTCGGCGACGGCGACATCGAATGTCTTCGTGCTGCGACGGAGGTGTCACTCCCTCCTGCAGGACAGCTTCTGGAACGGATTCCTGCTCTTGGTGACGGCGTGGAATGGCTCCTTGCTGCTGAGGAGTGAGAGGAGTCACTCTCTCCTGCTGAGGGGAGAGGGGAGTCGCTAGCTGTTCACGGGACGTTTGTGGGTCGACTTCCTGCGGTTGAGTAATATAAGGATTTGCTTCCTGCTCCTGAGGTGAGTAAGGAATTTCTACCTGCTGAGAGATGTCATGAATGGGTTCTTCCTTCTTAGGGGTGCAAGAAATTTCTTCCATGTTCTCAGAACTAGACGAAGAGCTGGATGATGATTGCTCGTCCATCGCTTGTAATTCCTTTTTTTTCTTTTTCTTATCCTTCATATCGTTTCCCATGTTGTTGCAGTTTGTGGCTGAACTGAAAAACGTTACACGCACATAAATTTAACACAACTGATCAAAAGTCATGTTCATTTTACCATTGATATTTATTTTGCGATGTATTCCACAAGAATTTTGTCTACATATTTTCCGGTTCAAATTGTTGCTTTTTTCAATCGTCAACCACTCCAAATCGACGTATTTCAAATATGTATATAAATATCTAAACGATAACATGAAATTATTGCTGTTTGAAGCAAGCCTTTTAATAGTAAATTTGCACGGGGTAGTCTAAATTGGTATTTTTTTGTTAGAAACCAACATAAATGCACTAAGAAGTCGCTAATGGAATTTAGTTGATTAAATTTATAACTGATGACAACAATAACGAGGAAAAAAGTAATTTAAATAATAAATTGCTGTTTTATTATTTTTTCCTGCTACTAATTCAAATAGGACACCGGCAATCTGTAAATCCATCGTATATTTTCCCAAAACAATTACATATATTTTTGAAAGTGGAAACGTTGCATGGCGAAAATAGTTAAAGTCATGGTAATATTTTTTGAAAATTAAAGTATTGAAGTACCTGATTAGAAAACTCTGGAAGAAAATATATGCATCTTTATGCATCCACACATGTATTCGATGAAACAGAGAAGCATTTTTTCTAAGACGGCCAGGGCAGGATTAACCTGTGGTAGGGCCCGGAGATACGATTCCTGCAGAGGCCTTTTTCTAAAAAGAAAGGTCCGATATCACCAACTTGTCGCCGTATATATTTTGAAAAGCCGCAATCCCTATGATGGCGTCCCGTCGTCGCTAGTGCAATTGAAATTTTCTGAAACCATGTTTTTATTTGATTTTATACTAGGTCTTACCGAGGTTGCACAGAGGTCGTTTTATTTTATTTAGGAAGTAATAATTCATTAAAAAAGGAAACAACAAAACCATTATCTTTGGCTTTATCTTTTATTTTAAAGATTTTAAGAAAGAGAGACATTCCATCTAATCAAATGCTTATGTCTTTTTTTATTTTATCGTATTAGGTTACTAAGTTTTTGGCCACCAAATTGACACCAATACTCAAATTGTGTTCTTACTTGAAATAGTCGCTATTCACTTTCTAAGATCGATTGATTATTGCGGTGTTTGTCATCCGTTTCGTGTAATTCAGATTTTTCTCTGTTAAAGAGTTGGGTAAGTACCTTACATCTTTGTATTATCGTTATTTTCTGATACTTGTAAAAGCCTTTAACGAAATAAAGAAAGTAGCATTACTGATAATTACTTATTGAAAAATAAAAAAAAATTGGTAAAGTAGCTGATTTCGATGTTCACGCATTTTGATATTGAAACATTTTTTTTTCGTTAGTACATTTTCAAAAGCTTTAATCGATATAAAATTTGTGTGCCAAGCGGTGCCTATATCGAAGAATTTGTTTTTTTTAGTAACGATGTCAATTCGGAAAAGCGATATGTTTGATCTTTGGTGTGGAGAAAACTTATTACAAGAAAAGAATGCTGCTGCTTTGATCTATGTTTTAAATAAGCTTAATTTAGAAGATAATAAAGATGACAGCAAAAGTGATTCAGTACAAGAAATGGTAAATAGTTTTACTAGTTCTGTTTCGAAAATGTAGAAAAACTGCAATCGCACTCGAAAGGTTTTCGAAAGAGCGATTCTGACTGGCTGGATAAAAATATTATTTTTTGGAAGACCAAAACAAACCTGGTCCAACCAGAGGCAGACTTTGCAAACTTTTTATGGATCTTGGGAGCAAGCGAAAGAAACAAAAGTTTATGCCGGTTTTGCAAAAGCAGATTCTTAAAGGGCTTTCAGATCCAGGAAACCCCTACAGAATCAAGAAAGCAATTTCAACGTCACCTTTGTAGCCAGTTAAAAACACTCCAGAAGAAGCACTTGCTTTATTTATTGATTCGTGCTTGACAAAAATATCCTACATTTTAATGCAAAAATGTGCTAAATAAAGAAACGCAAACATCTAAACAAGTTATAACGTTCTTTTTCAAGCAAAGGAAAATGCTATCCAGGCGCAGACTTTATTGTAATCACAGATACATCTGCAGATGGAAAACTGTAAGCACTTGTCAATCATACAATTCACAGAATTATTGAGAGTCATAAAGAAGTTTTCAATAATATTTTGCCAAGTATCAAAGATAAAAAAAATTGTTTTAAACATAAATGGGGATGCGACAGTAATGCAAGCCATTCTACCTATAAGCAGCAGTTCAGTGGTGCCGACCAGGAAAACTAATTTGTGAGAATAAAACGCCCAAATTAACAAAACAAGGGGTTGCCAATATTAAACAACAAATATCAGAAATAGAAGCAACTATTATTCAGAAATATCAGTTACAAATTTACCATACTTTCAAAAAGACCATGATAGATTGGAAGCTGTTCAGCGTACTGGGTGAGTCTTCAACACAGACATGTGGTATATGCGGTGCAACCCCTAAAGTTATGAATAACTTAAAAACAATATTAAATCTTACACCAAATGAAACTTTATATGACTATGGAATCTCAACACTTCATGCTTGGATAAGATGTTTAGAATGTCATCATTATCATGTCATCGTTATCACAATGTATAGGTACGCGTTGAAATAAAGAACCACTAACCCATGATGTACGAAAGCTATTCCAACAACCAAATTTAGCAGAAATAGCCGCCTCAGAACATCTCGACAGTGATAGTGATATATCCGATAGTGACGGCAGCGAACGATAGGGCGTCAAATGTTTTTTGTTCTTTAGAATAAGCATTTAAATTGTTTTTTAAAGAACTATCGTCTCTATAGTCTAAAGGACTATMTATATATTAGGCGAATTTATGTTTTGTTTTTATGTTGATATATGCGTTTTTATGTATAACACCCWGTACAAAATACCTTTATGTTGCAATGAAACTTTCATTTGTGTATTAGACGTGAAACATATTTAAACTAAATAAATTATACTAACTAAAAATAGTATATATCGGAGGCCCTATTTATTACCACCTAAAATAGTTAAAACGACCACTGTACGTCGTGAGGCTCGGGGCTGTTCCTCCAAATAATTATACTTGAGAAAAGCAAATAAATTAGTTTTACTTTTTAGATACCTTCATGCGCCAAATTTAAATTAACATTTAAAAAGTTATACAGGGTGAATTGTTTTCGATGACTAGTACAGGGATCTTCGGAACTAGAGTAGTTACGAAGAAGGTCAAATGGACAAAGAATTGTAGTTTTGAATGCTCTACTCCAAACAATCTTATTTTTCTAAAATTTGACAGCTGTCAAGAGATATTTGGGAAAAGATTATTTATGGTAAAATTTGAATTACTCCTAGTTCGGTTAATATTAATTTGACAAAAAAACATTAAACAGACAACTTGCAAGAAATTGAATTCCGAACAAAATGACATAAGACATTTCTCCAAAATAACTGTCATTTTTAATATTGGACACAAATTTGAGTATTTTTAAATGTCAACCATACTTGATTATTGCTTTACCGAATAGAGAGAACATTTTGTTACGATTTCCTCGATATATCAAATCGTTAAGTTTGTCTGCAAACAATTTATACTTTTTCAATTTCGGACAATTTTAGACCATATTAGAACATTTTAGTAGTTTATGCTTTTATTTTCTTTTAATTTATGAAGTTGAGGATGCTCACAGGGCTATCAAATGTGCATTTAATGAGCATTGATACTGAGCGTTTTATTTACTGTAATTTAGAGGCCCTGGTGATTACTTAATAGTCGAAAGCGCGAGGCCAAATGTATATTTGAAGGCTTGAAAAAGACCGAAAAGTTACACATTTCAATCCAAAAGACCGATTCTTTGGTGACAATAACAATTTCCATAAAACTAGTGGGCAATGCAATATTTTAAAGATTTTTCATTGTTTAGTTTGCTTAACGCATTGACAGGAGATCTTGAAGTCATTAAATCAAACCACTCCTCACAGGCTTCAATAAACCAAGCTGTTGTTAAATACTCTGGTTTAATCTGATTGATATTGTCTAAGGATCGGCCCTTAAAAGTAACAAAATTCCGACGTAATTAACTGAACAATACACCAGCTTACAGAAAAATAATATTTTATTATCTACTAGCTATTAATATTTCATTGCTCACACACTAGTTCAACTGTTCAGTGTGATAAATTCATTATGCGAACAGAAATATAATATTGTCCAAAGGTCGGCACTGAATGTAAAGATTATACTAACTCATTTAGTCTAAACGCAGATATGATACCCTATAAAAGTCAGCTAGGGTCAGTAAGGGCGATATAATTCAAGTTAAAGGTGCATGACTGCATGGTAAATAAAATCACTTTTGCCTCAAAATGGCGATGCTGGTCACGTGGAGTTCTTAACCAATAGAAAAGTGGACTAACCATTGTCTCCAGTGTGATAACTAAGTCACTATAGCGCACTTTCGTACAGCTCCAGCTGGGCAGGCGGTGATTTCATGCCCCCCGGCCCGTCGGGAGCATTTAAAGTCTCTGTGGCAGTTCCCGGAGACATGCTCATGGCACCGCCGACACTGCGTCAGAGTCCTCCGGTTCTTGCGGGTTTTCCACAAGATCGTGACACTGCGCACCACCTTGACCTCTCCGTTTAGCTTGTGGTGGGTGCCTTTATCATTAGTGACGACGAGGAAGAGCGGCCTGAACAGTGTCTTCATTTTGAAGACACTCCTCACCTCCAGCCCTTTCTCTGCCAGATCCTACTTTATGGCAGTCGGTTCGACATTCCCTTCCAGCCCCCTAAAGACGAAAGTGTGGTATTGGCTCTTATCCTCTTCCAGGGACTGCTTTTCACCGCCGCCCAGTCCAGCATGCTGCTGCAATACACGATTAGCGAAGCCTTTGTGTACTTCAGAGTGAAAGGCTGACTGGTGATAGTTTTGAGGCTTCCCATCAGCATTGTGTGATTGCTGGATTTTCCAGCGATCACAATTGGCGGCTGCTTTTCTGCCTTTTTGTGGTTATTTGCAGTTCTTGCAGGATTTCTAACATTATCTTCCCTTTCTTCGTTGGAGTTGGGAAGTATTGGAAGCTCATCTACGATTAAGATAGACGTAAACCAGTTTTTCAGCGTCGTGGGGGCGTTTGGGTCAGCAATCAGCGACCTCCACGAGATAGTTTTTCGTCGAGTCGGTTGTGATGTTGTTGTTGTCGTTGTTAATTTTGTTTTGTCGCTGGCTGATTTTTTGGAGCCGCGGTTGGTGACGCTGATGGGGTTGGATCCGACTTCGGCGCCCTACCCCTTTTCTTGGTCTTGGACCTAAGGGAAGTACCCGTCTTGGAAGGCTTGGTCGGAGTCCGAGCTGAGAGGTACTCGGGTTCATGGTACTTATCGAGGAAACTAGGTAATTGCCCGATACGGAATGCTGATTATCCTTATCAAGGTCGAAAATGTGTGTAAATTGTTTGAATTGTTGTATATAAATGATCGAAAATAGGGAAATAAACATAATTCGCGGAATGCACTAGAGCCCTGCACGAAAGCGCGGCATATCGGTTCACTCAAGAGACTCATACAACCCATGTTGAGTTCATGTCCTTCTACGAAAGAGATCAAGTAATTTTTCAAATTAATTTATTTCTCAACTAATTGGAATTTTGTCTTACAGCTTGAGCCTAAGTGTGTCGCAGGATACCCTCTAGTTGATAGTTCTTGATTACTTTTTGATAAATAATTCGTGCTTATTGCGAAATAGGAGCACTATTTATCAATCTGTAATAAATGACGTGAGGAAATTTTGTCTTTTTTAAAGACAAACATTTTTGAGGCGAAATACCCAAAAAGAAGTTTGTAAAAAAATGAATCCGCCTAAACAATATAGAACTTATCTACAAATTAAATAGATTGGTTGAAGATCTATTGAATAAGGGTTTTAAAAAGCAATAAGTTCTATAAAACGTAAAGTAAAGGAAAAAAAGTATTAATTAACGCCTTATTCTAAATAGCGAATAACCTCTCACCTAATTTGATTCAATGGAGGAGACGTAGGAAATATTGAACTGATTTTCACTATCTATTCTCGATAATTATGGTGCTCTCAGAAAGACAACGAATTGCAATTTGAATATTGGTTTGCGGAGATAAACTATAAATTCAAAAATATGTTACTTTTTCAGGGTTATAAAAAAACACAAAATATTCAGATGGAGACGAAAGTTTTAATTCAATATAAAGATTACACTTTGCCATTATACGTGAAAAACAATATCATTTAAATGTTCTCCACGGGACCTCCTACACGATTCAAGCTTTTTGAGGCAATTGTGAATGACTTTTCGGCACATTACCGGTAATATATTGGTCACAACTTCACGGATATTGGCTTTCAGTTGCTCAAGAGTTTGAGGATTGTTGGCATAAACACGATCTTTCCCGTAACCCGACAAAAATAAATCTAACGGTGTTGTCGAATATCGATCAATCTCGAAAATTTATCTTGCAATAGAGCTCTAACTATCAGTGGTGAGTGGCTCGTTGCCCCATCCTGCTGGAACCACATGTCTTTCAGATCATAATCTTTTTGTCTCCAAAAATAATCAGTTAACATGCTTCCATAGCGATCAGAACTGACTGTTATGGCTCTTCCTTGATCGTTTTCCAGAAAATACGGGCCAATAACATCACCGGACCTTAAAGGCCGGGACACATCTATACGATCCGACTCCGATCAGAGAACCTTCCGTCGATGACCAAATAATCGGATCGGTGCGTGATCGGAAAGGGGAAGCTACACATGTCATACACGTTTCAGTTTCCGTTTCGATTTTTGGACGAGTGCAAAATCACAGATTATCAAACTATTCCTAAGACTAAGTTCAAATGTATTACTTGGCTTTACCGTTTTTCATATAGACACTCGGATGGTTTATTTTGAATATCGAAAACTGAAAGCCGAACTAGATATAAGACTTTTCTTTTATGTTTTTAGGCTCTTTTAGGAAACTATAGCTTGCCGAATTAAGCCAAACTAACATGATATTTAAAAATGCTTTAACGTGACAAAAAGACTAGTAGCAAACTAATTGTGCGATTATATAAAAGATAATCAGATTAATAGGGATTTGTTTTCCACTCGTATTTCCGGTCCATATGTTAGTTATTAACAATTTATTGCCAAAAATTCAATGCGATTCGATTTTTGTCTGTTTTTTTATAATATTATATAATAATGGAGTAATCGGAATGCCCAACGAGATGATTTGTAGAGAATAAAAATGTCTACAAAATGCGGGGTTTAATTAAAATAGTAAAACCTGAAGTAGTAAATAAATTTCCATGAACAGTTTACCATGTACACTTTAGTAGTTATTTTTCCAATATTCCTTGCCAGAGTCCTTACATACGTGCTTGCTGTGTAAACAGTAATATAAATTAATACTTGCCACGAATGATCTAATCGTAGTAAAATTCTGTAAGCCCAATCAAAATATTTAAATATCTACAGCTTACTGTAGATATTGCCCATTAAAAATCAAATGTATCACTGACGCAACCTAAAGTGCGGACCGTTTTTCTTTCCGACAATCGGATAGCAAATACCCATCGAATAGCCAGCAAAATCGGAACATGATCGGTTACAAAAACGGAGACGGATCCGGCAGGTAGCGGAAAGATGTGAACTACGGCGTTGAAAGTCCAGTACCATTTTGCTCTCAGATCTTCGTCCGATTGTATGATCGGAGTCGGATCAGATAGATGTGACTTGTCTTTATCTATGGATGTGACCCGGCCTTAATGCACACCATACGGTCACCTTTTCAGGACGCAAAGGCCTTTCTGCAATCACCTGATGATTTTGAGAGCCCCATATACGGCTGTTCTGTCCATTCACGTAACCACCAAGCGGAAAATGAGCCTCATCGCTGAAGAAAGTTTGATTCGAAAAATCATCATCAACGGCTTGTTGTTCAATCACCCAATTTGGGATATAGGAGGCTTAAGTTCTTGAGTGAGTTGGACGTTGTACGGAGGAGCTTCAAATCCAATTGCAAAATTGCAAAAAATGAATTTCATTAAAACTCGCTGCGAATTTATTCTAATATAAAACTCATATTTTGATAAAGCAACCGAGTTTCTCCGCTAAATATACTTGAGTGTCTTGGTATAAAAACTAAATCAAGGGCTATGATATTAACCTGTTATTTGTCGTTAAAAATAAAATTTTGAGGAACGCAATTCGGACGAAAACACTTCCAAAATACAACCGACTTAAAGTTTGGGTTAGTTTGAGTCGATCAGTTCATAATTATAAAACACTTGATAAATAATAAATCTCCCGATGTAAAATATATGCAAAAATGTAGTTCTGGTGAAGATCTTTTACCAACAATGGCAAAGGGGTCAGACATATTTTCTCAATAAAAGTTAGGGAAGATCGCTTTCTCTTGAGCCAAAAAATGACGCAGGACCTTTTGACCATGTGCTTTCGAGACACCTTGTATGTAATGCCTGGATAATGTAAATATTTTATAGTTGTAATTCCGTGACTTAATTTGTGTTGATATACTTTACAACGACCACGGCTACTATACATATGCATGAGTAGTAGTAGTAGTAGTAGTGGATGGGTTTAGTTGGAGTTGGCACATGTAGAAAGAAGAACACTATTGTTTGATAGTAATAGGTATATTAGACTAAGACGAAACAAATAATTACTAGGCAGAACTAAGCCCGTGGAGTGCAGATACAAAATTATAAAACTGACAACATAGTATAGTTTACGTTGTTTATGAAACAAATAAAAAATGTATACATCTCATGCCGCTTTGCTTACCCATTTGTATGGGACGATAAAGTAGACAGTTTCAATAAAACATAAATGGGTAAAAATAAGCATTACGCCATAGTAGTCTGATGTTCGTGTTAGCAACATCCTGCATGTTGTACGGTGTTCACGACCCTTACCATATAAATAATTTACACTTAGACCTTTAATGGATACTCCATTTCTGTAAAGGTTTAACTAAACATGTTATTTATAATTCGATTACTTGTTACAACTGCAACTGCTTTACTCTTTGGAGTGGCGACTACTCAGAAATTTGCCTTCGGAGCGCCGTTTGGAAGTTTTACAAGTGAGTCCCCGTTCGAATGCCATCATAACCAAGTAGAAATATCTTCATCCTCATCATCCTCATCATCCTTATCATCATCATCATCATCATCATCATCATCCAGATATTGATGTATCATTCTTAGTGAGGATAGCGCCTCGTCCTCTTGCGGGGTGGGTTCAGTAAAGCTCGTAGATGGACGGCTTTGTGATGTTCCGCTTTCGTGGAGTTGTTCTTCTACCTCCACGGCCTCAACATGCTGATCAGAAGGTGTAGGATGCTGATCGGAAGATATAGAATGCGGATCGGAAGGTGTAGGATCAACTCTGCATTCTGGACAATATTCTAGAATTCCTACGGGACATCCGTATTGGTGATCACATGTGATTCTTACATACGCCATACTATCAGAATCAGAAGATCGCGAAGATGACGGAATTTCAGAAATATTTTGAGGTTCCAATGGCTCTGATGAAGCGTGCTGTTGAGACTTGTGGCAGTAAGGACAACAATCAAGCGTTGGAACTATACAGAGGGGGTGATGTTGTATAGTTTGGGGCCCTACCACACTGCGATACCCAGTAGATTCTGAAGGTGACAATCTATCTGGCGAAACAGAGCTTGCCCTTGTTAAACGCTCAGGATCCGAAGACGCATTTAGAAGTAATTCCCTGGATAATCCCCACATGATGTTTCTCCCTACAGCACGATCATAACATCTGTCATTATACGCCGATCTTGGATGATTTGAACCCCGACTCGTTGAAGCAGTGCAGCAGAGATGGCAATCTTGTTGGGATTGAATTTCTAGGTGGGGCTGCTGGCCCATAGAATGTTGTGGCTCACTCACAGGGTCAGTAGGTTGTGAAGGACCTGCAATACCTTGTGATGTTGACTGCAAACTCGACAGAGGTTTCGGAAGACCAGGACAACCTGTTTGTGTTTTTAGACTGTCACCTTTCTTTCTTCTTATTGGAGTGGCACGCTTAAAAGGCTTCAAACTATCAGGTGAGTCTATTTCCATAATAGGCGGACTGTCAGAACGAGATGGGAGGCACTTATCAAAAAGAATTAATGGACAGGAGGCGTCCTGGTGGTGCACGGAATCTGTTATTGCAGCCGATTCTGAAGTTTTTGGAGGATCTGGTGATATCGACCGTAGGCCCGTTAACTCTTCCAGAGCATCGGGGTTATGTTTTAAAACTTCTCTGCAATAGGCTTTCTTGGCTTTTTTTATACTGACAGGATCCCAGCTTTTTAGATTTTCGGGCAGAGGGATCAGATTTTCGACTGATTGGCTAATCGGGGGATCAGGCCAGTTATGTATTAGTTCTATAGGACAGAATGGCCCATGTCGCATTTTCAGTAGCCCGCGACTTGGGGGACTATTTGGTGACATTGACTGTATGCTTCTTACATACCGACGAGCAGCAGGGCAGGTTGCTAGTACTCGTTTGCAGAAGTTTGTGACTAAGTTATCCACAGTGATCGCATCAAAATTGCGAAGTCTATGCGGCAAAATTGGATAGCTGACTCGCTGACGTGTTGCAGGCAGTGGACAGAAATTACAACGCAATTTATCTTGCACAGGCTCGCGCTGACCAGAAGTTGATGCTGCTTGTTGGGATGTTGAAGGCTGTGGCTGGAGTCTACGTTTACCTCCTACAATAATAATATATTTAACCTAATAAACGAAACTTGCAAGAAGAAATGGTCGAATAGATGGATATTCTGAGAGCTCACCTAATGAAACGCTAGGCGCAGGGGGCTCTTCGACATGTCGGCGCTCATCTATAGCGGCAAGACGCCTTGGAACTTGAGCTTGTACATGCCCTGACTCAGGGTTCCCGCCTGTAAGAAAGAACCTTGAATATGTTTTATCTCGTTTGCGGGTCTAATTAATAAATTTGCATTATTTTTGGTTGTGGAATTTCGTTGAATCAATCTGTATTCTTACTAAACAAAAGCAATTTTATTTGGCGGGAGAAAAAATTGGTGTGATTTAGATACAACTGTAAATATATTTTTAAGTGAAACGGAAAGCTATTTCTTTATTTTTATGGACAGTGTATCCTATTTACGAAATTTTCAAGGTATCTTCGTGTTCGGTATATTCTGATGTATCTGCTCTTTTAGTGGGACATTTAAAACTGTAAAATCAAAATGTCTGCTCGCTTAATATAAATGGGGAATAGTAAAAATTATAACAATTTCAAAATTACTAGTCTTCCTATCAATCATTATAAAAAATATTTGAACATAACATTTTTCTGTATCTTTTTAATAATCAAAATATAGCGTCATTTTGTGAGAGACAATTTTTTGATTTTCTCCCGAACCTCTTAAGAGGCCTACATTCGTAGTACATCTCCATTACACCATGTTAAGTTTGATTAACAAGAGCACATGAAACGCTATCAAAGTGTTGAAACTGGCAAACCTTCTACAGGGTGTCTTATTTTCGACACATTTTTAGGGTATCTCGGTATTTGCTATTGCTATCAGAAAAGTAGTATAGGTGTCGGTGCTCTTTTTAGGTCAAACTTAAAATGGTAGACTGTTGAGCCCTCAACAGTATATGGGTGGCGTTTTCGTTTATTTCCTACAGTAATAAAAACATTTCGATTAGCAAACGAATAAAAAAAAGAAATGGTCAATAGATGGCTATTCTAAGCTTTCACCTGTTGAATCTATAGGCCGCCATTCTAAGGTGCGATTGCACTGCGGTCTGAACTGAGTCCCTTGGACCTGGATGTGCTGATGAACAGGCTGCTGCCTTACAGCCTCAGCTTGAAAATGCCTGATATTAGCGCTACTATCTGCAAGAAAAAACCTTGAATACTTCGTATCTCGCTTGCGGGTCTAATTTCTATGAAAGTTTAGCAATATTTTTGTCGTAAAATGTTGTGGAATTAGCTGTTCAATCATGCTGTATATTTACAAAGAAGCAATTTTATACGGCGTGAGGAAAAATGGATTTCATTCTCCTAAATGAGCTGTATGAAGTGTCTTTATGGGAACTTTATGGGAACAACTGTACCTAAATATCTTCTGAAGTGATGCGACGGCCTGTTTCTTCAATTTTTTGGAACAGTGCATTCTATTTTCGAAAATTTCAAGGTATCTCCGTAATTGTGTCATGTGCTCTTTTAGACACACTTAAAATGTTAACATAAAGTTTCCTGCTCGCTTAAGAGAAACGGGGAAAGTTAAAAAAATATCAAGGTCAAAATTACTAGTAAGCAGACTAGTCAACAGTCATTATAAGAGAGAAAGAGAGCAATCTTTGTAGCATTTTTTTTAACGTTTTCACTATCCTTTTTAATTATCAAAATATAGAGTTATTTTGAAAGTGGCAACTTGTTGATTTTCTCCCGAATCTGTTAAGGGAGCCAAAGCCGTTTTCCAATTCCATTGTATCATATTAAATTCGACCCAAAAGGAGCACATGATACCCTATAACAGTATATTACGTAATAACAGTTGCATGGAGCACTTTACATACGAATAGAAAAGTTGCTCATAATACCACGAAGTGGCGAGTGCGTAATTGCTCTACAACTCGAATCAGCGATGTGATCGTTTCCGTTCGATAAGGCGATAGCCAAACCGAGACAGTATACAGACTGGAACATTGAAAATATGCAACGACTGCTATATATAAAGGTGATTCAAAATTGGCGTTATTCCTTTTAAGGGGGTGATAAAGGCTCACTTGGGGAGTACGAGAAAAATATAGAAATTTTTTAGACCAAAATTTCGAGAAGATATTAACAGTTGAAGATCGAATTTCAACTTTGTTATTAAGCAATATTTTGAAATTGTTCCTTGCTTAATTGGTAGTCTATTTGAATACTTAAGCATTCAAAAAGAAAAACGATCTTTGCTTCAAATTTCGAAAATTTTTGATTTCAAAAAAGTTCTTTTCTACAATTTTTTGATAAAAAGTCACAGAGGCAATGATGTTTTTTGTCATTAATAGTTAGTTACAGTTATTAACAATAATTTGTCAAACTGTGACTTTCTTCGAATTTCCTTCCACGAATTTGCGGATGTGCGATTAGTTCAGGGGAAATGCTACAGTAACATAGTAGAAGCTGAAAGAACTCACACCAACAAAGGGTGAGGAGAGTGGTTCCAGGAAGATAATGGACGACAATCCATTTTCGGGTTCCAGGTACACATGAACAAGTATTGGACATAATCGAATCAGGGCCTTCCTTAGTATTCAGAGCACAATAACTGACACTTTCCCAAGCACCAAATAAATACCGAGGAAGGGCTACGTTCCTACCACATTTGTACGATACACACAACATTAACCATTTAAATGTTTGGTGTTGTATGGTTGACTTTTAAACACCGATATTCGAGGTTATGAGAACAGGTTGACATTTCGTCAACAAATCTTGTTGAATTTACCGTTTATCCTTGTCTATTTTATTGTGAGTCTGTATAATTCCATGGTTACCGGAGTTTTAAATAATTACGAAGCAACAGGTATTTGAGCAATGTTAATTAGGCAGATTACCTTGAAAAACATTGCTGCCGTATTTCTGATATAGTTT